>NC_133453.1:74126802-74429183 GCF_048565385.1 Saimiri boliviensis
AATATTTTGGACTAGATCTCATTCTTACAGAGTCTTTTGATACTAGGTTGAAGGAACGTTGGTTCCTCTAGATCAAGTTCTTCACAGTATATGAGAATATCTATTAAAATGGTCTAGGGGCTTTTTGTATCTTGACATATTATATTAGTGAGTTTTCAAAGAAATGGCAGTTGATGACTCAGTTGTCTTACTTTCCTTATTTATGATTGAAGAGAGTGGAAGACATGAGCATGAACACATGTGGATAAATACACTTCTAAATGAATATGTGCATTTGTAAGCTTGCATGGAGATAAGAGATTGAGCAAGTAAAAAATATTCTCATCTAGCATTGTGGTGAAAGGTGGTGAATTTGATGCCAGGATTTGAAAATGAGATGGATCACAAGTCCCAAAATTGGCAAGAAATATATGGCACCAATGATTAGTCAAATGCAACCAAAAAACTGGTCTCTGTGTTTTCTTTTGTATACCTGTTAGAGATTCCTCATTTTCCTATTTGATAAAAAGTAGGTTCAAATTACTATTGATAGTTTAAAATTGTAGATTCTCATTCTACTAACAAGAGAAATTTGTCTTTCATTTTGAATTCAAATGATTTTCAACATTCTGAACACAAGACAAACGAAAAATAAATTTTGCTAATTTTCTACATTCCTATACTATATGTATGTATCTGTCAGGAGTTCAGTACATAGGAGAAGTATGGAGGAAGGTTGTTTCTCTCTTTCTCTGTCCAGGAAAGGCAAAGTGATTTAGAATTAAATATTCTTTGAGAGCAATTTTTGAATTTTTGAAGTGCTCTCAAAGGACAATTACTATGTTAAAAATATTACATATTAACATTAAAAAGGAGAAAGAAAATACGATTATTAAAAGCATATAAAATTGCATATAAAATATATAACAGTAAGAGGATATTTGGTGTTGGAGAATAGTTTGGAATAGTTTTGTCTTTTGCTGTAAGCAAATATAATGGTTGAAATAATAATTCACATGCTATGAAGAAAAACCTAAACTGACTTTCCCCTTATTCAACAAGCAAGTATGATGTGTACTATACTTTTCTTTCATGACAGCTATTAGTATTTTTAAAAACTGGCCTTTAGAGCCGGGCACGGTGGCTCACACTTGTAATCCCAGCACTTTGGGAGGCCGAGGTGGGTGGATCACAAGGTCAGAAGATTGAAATCATCCTGGGCAACATGGTGAAACCCTGTCTCTGCTAAAAATACAAAAAAATTAGCTGGGCGTGGTGGCACATGCCTGTAGTTCCACCTTCTCAGGAGGCTGAGGCAGGAGAATCACTAGAACCCGGGAGGCAGAGGTTGCAGTGAGCTGAAATTGTGCAACTCCACTCTAGCTCGGCAACAGAGTGAGACTCCATCTCAAACAAACAAACAAGCAAAAAACCTGACCTTTATAGTCATAAACTTTAGCTATTTAGAAACTTGGTTTATATCATACAGATTATTTTCCAACTATCCTAGAAAAGGAATTACTACAGCATTACCATAGGTCTAATAAGATCTTTAAAATCATTTTACAATTTTATTGTTCTTATATTTTTAATAAAATGGATGGAATTTTATGTAAATTCTAGAATAGGCAATAAAAACAGCAATTGTTTGTTCTGATTGTTTCTTTTAAACTATTAGAATAGAGAAATATGATTATATTGAATACTCAATTATTTTGAGGATTTTCCTTCTATATGTTTCAGGAATTTAGTTTTGTTTTTTGTTGTTGTTGTTTTTGTTTTTTTTTGTTTTTCTGTTGTTGTTATTTTTTCCTGTTCTATAGGCTCCAGAAGTTCAGGAGAACAAATATAGCAATAATAAAAATTAAAACCTACCCACTGGATTTTGAGATGACAACAGTTATTTGTAGATTTTAGACTATGTTCCATGCTGCTAGACTGAGTAGAACATGTTTGCCCTAAAATCTTTTCCAAGCCTACAATATGGTCTCTAGTTTCAAGTGATGACAAAGACAGACTGGTAATCAAAGAGCAGGAAATTCATTTTTGAAAAATCCTTAAGGATTCCTTTGGAGTCTGATATAACACCATCTCTTTAAGTAGACTAAGTGCATATCCCTAAAGATTTGTTTTTAGATTACTCTATTTATTCCTTTACTTCTCAAATTTGATTTGAATTGTATTTACACAAACAAATTTTTTTCTATATACATTTAGATATCCAGACCAAAAACTTGCTGTGTATATGCTGCTGAGATTCGTATGGAAATAGTATGGCTCAAGCTATTGCAAAAGACTTCAAAGTTTTGAGTGAATCTGCATAGAGACATAAATTATCCAGGATATTCAAAGCCATAAATTAGCTGCAGGACATAAATAGCTCTCTCGTGGCTCACAGAATCACAACAGTTCTCTTTATTTCACATTTGTCTATTATCACTTTTTCTCTAAGAATCTTCATGGGCTTTCCTTCTTTTCCCGCACTGTTTTTATTTCCATATTCAGAATAAGCTCTGTGGTAGCAGTTGCATTTGCAAAGTTAAAAGTACTGGACTACTTAAATGAACATTAAACTTGGTTCCTTCCTCCCTCTCTGCCTACAACACACACAGAGATTAGTAGACACAAACTACAGGCACTGTTAAATTAAAGCTAAAACTAAACATTTTTAAGAAAAAAATTGTTGGATTAAATATGATTCACCACTAAAAATATTTTCTTTGGCTGCCTGAAATATATATATATATGTGTGTATATGTATGTATATATAATATATGCAATATTATATAATATATAGTTACAAATATATGTGTGTACATGTATGCATTTATTGTTTTATACATGTATATAAAAATCATTATATATATATATATATATATATATATATATATATATATATGCAAAGCCTATAAATATTGTTTGGACCAGAGGACAGAATAGTCTGATCAACATAAAAATAGAACAACTAATTTAAAAGATACCACTGTTACCTAAAGTCGTGGTTGAAAGTTTCAAAAGAGAAACAGTTCAGAAGAAAATGTCAGTTTTTGAATTTTTAAAAAGCTCATACAAACCATAAATTCCTTTTCCTAAATTAATCTCAGGATCCTGGATAAATGTCATAATGTCCCCATAGAGTGATAAAGGGTGAGAATCTGCCCATGAATAACCACTAAGTGAATTTCATAAATATTTGAAATAACCGTCCTTCGCTGTTTTAAATGGCTATCCTCCTGTTTTGGTTCCTCCTCAAGCCCCCCTCTCTTTTACAATAAAATATTGTTGCCAAAGTACCTCATCTTAATCATATAATAAAATTAACTCCCTCTTTTCAGTGCAAAGAAAGTAATTAAGTTTAAATATGTACTAGCTGTTTGTATGTAAGCTTCATAAAATTCATTTTTAAATATCTTATGCAAATATCAAAACATAAAGCAGTCATTTCATGGCTAAAAGCTATTTTTGTCTCTTCATCTTTTCCAACATATTTTCATACACATACAACCTGTAATAAAGACAGATGCACAGTTGATGCAAATGAAAATAATATTTTTAATCAACATTGCAACTGTTGAATTGATAAATGCTTTAATGACAGGAATAAACAGTTTGATTGTACTGTTTTAATTAAATTTGTTTGAAAATGTGTTTTAGAAATAAAAAAAAATATGAACAATAAAAGTGAGTACACATTTGTTTGGTGCAGGACAGACTTTCCTATGATGTAATCGCACATTTTACAAAAGTGTGATATTTAGTGCATGGGAAGACTTCTGCCCTGCCTGTGACATTTATAAGGTTCACTTTACAATGCAGACTTCTCTGAAAGGAAAAGTCATAGGAAGTTGAACACATTAAGTTCAAATAGCATTATCCAAAAAGTCCCAAAGAGAATTTATAACAATTAGAAAAATCAAAGAAGGATTTAAAGGATCTAGCCCCAATGTAAGAAATTATTATTCCAAGAAGATGTTTGGCAATAAAATACAAAACAAAACTCTCAAAACCAAAACCCTCTCTCAAAAATGGAATGAAAATATACTGATTCAAATTGTCCTTATGAGATTGTATGAGATATGAACAAAAGAACTCCATTATTTAATACCAGATACCTCACAAGAATCTTAGGCTAGGAACTCGGATCTTATTTTAAATACATTTCTTAAAAAAAAAAAAAATGTGAAAATCCCCTAAAAGTTGTAAGCCTCGTTATTTATCTAGATGTTTCAACTCACATATCTGTCTCCAATAAAGAACTCACCCCCGAAACTGAATAATTTAGAAGCCTAAACCCAGTTTTTTCTCACATGAAATTATTCTATTGGAACAAAACACCCATGTTTCAAATAGAGAAAATACGAAGAAGAAAATTAAAAAATAAACTAGTTAAGGGAATCCTGAAAACCAGGAACTCCCCGTCAATTGCCACAATGAATTAAAATAGCCAATGCTCATCAGTGTCTTTAATAGAAATAAAATCAGGCGCATCATGAAATGTCACCATACCTGCGTGCACTTTAAACGACTACGGCACACACGATGTAAAATCTTCACTCTCAGAAATACAGCATACTTCATTTAACTGCTGCAAAACACTGCTGCAGAGGATCCCAGTACATTTTTTTCAGGCAACGGATCCAGCTTTCCACCAGCCCTGTGACCTTTGAACTCCCTTCTGCCCCCCTCCCCTCGCTTCTGCAGTCAAAGCCTCCGAGCAGGTCTCATTTGCATAAGGCTCAGGCAGTCCTCCAGCAGCTGAAACGGAATGCTGGGTAAGGAATTGTGGAACTGCGGCTCTGCCAAGGTACCTGAATCACGGGAGAGCAGGAATACGCCATGGGGAGTGGGCGCAGGTTTTACTGGGCTGTCAGCATCACATTCCCCCGTGTCTATTAATGGATAAACGATTTTAACGCTTTGTTTTAGAGTTCTATTCTCACTGCTTACCCCTTCCCCACCGAAAGAAGCTGTCAGCAGCGACTGTGGTAACCAAGGAAACCTAAATAGTCAAATGCTTCATTTAAATACGTGTGGAAGGCCAATTTTAAATTTTCATTAACTTCTCTTGTTTTTGAAACATAGCTTTTTTTTTTTTTTTTTTTTTTTAAATTCAAATACATATTGCACGTATAATCAGGCACATGGGATATTTCTTTTTGTTGCTGTGGTTTGAACAGCATCTTACAGTCATAAATTTATATTAGTCACTACACAAATACATGAGGTCACTATAGTAATTCTGTAAAATGTTAAATGTGCCCCAGTGCCTTAGAGACTGTCATCCTAAGTGGTGTCCAAAAATTAATTGTAAAGAATTTAGGTCCCAGGATGCCTTTAAAACAAAACAGCAGTAAAAATGTAGAGCAATGTTAAACTGTGTATTTAAATCTAAAGATTCATATTGCTGTAATGCTTATCTGTCTTTGGCAAAGATATTCAGTGTTGTGCTTTTATTTGCTAGTTATTTCTTTCCTTATTTTCCTACACACAACAATCTCTCTATTTGGAACATAAACTTCTCTATTGCTCATAAATGCAAGAAGTGGTTATCTTCTACATAAAGAAGGTCATGTGTATACATATTTTATAAATATACATAAAGACATATATTCTTTCTAAATAGTAAACCAATGAAAATATGCATCATCAAATAATATTTTCCTTTTAAAAATTAAGCTAGTTTGTTTTTCTCCAAATATCAGTGAATAATATTTATAAAAGAAAAGGTTTTGTGCAATAATCTTTTCCATTTGCTAAAAGAAATGTAACATTAAAAAAAATATAGATATGTATTACTAAAGTATAAAATAGATTGTTCTAATAGTGTTATTAACATTTCAAAATTTCCTTGTTTTTAATTTTTTATTCAAATAATAAAATATTCCAAGCCTTCCTTTTGCAGTATACTAAAACACATCAACCAATTTTGAAAGACGTGTTATCTAATTTATAAGACATGTAAACTATTGCAACCAGATTGTTTTAGTACTGGAAAAATAATTTTGAAGCTTTTTATTTGAGCTATTTGTTAGTAGTGCTCTCTTTTATATTATTTCTGCATACATATAAGATTAAAATTTATTAGATGAATTTCTTTCTTACCTATAAAATTTCTAAATAGAATAAATAACTTTTCAGTTTAATATAATGATATCAACATTTCTCTGTCACATCTGACTACATCGACAATTTAATCACATTGGGTCAATTCAAGTGCATCCTTAACATTACACACTACAAATATCTTGCAAAGTTTTTGTTTAAGGCAACCAGCCCATTCTAATTTAAATCCAGTCAAACACAAGGAAGTATTGGAATAATTTATAAAATCACCGACCTGTTCAAATAGCTGTAGTCTTAGTCCTTGCACTCTTTATTCATTAGGATCCAAAATAAATTATCATTTTATAATATGTGTCAGCATCACCGAAGACACAGTTCTTCCTGGTTCAGAGGAATCTTCTTAAATTTCCCAGCCCTGTGTTTTATTGCTTGTACCATATGCTTTATTGTTCAGCGACAAGAGCTTCACTCTGCACAAAGACTCATTACCTACTGCTTGCTGCACGGCATCAGCCTCACTGAGGCTGCCTATATGTGATCACATGGAGTTTTGCCTGAGAGAGCCAGGCGTGCCACTGACTTCACTGTGTCTATGGTTATTTTTATCAGCTGAGGTCTACTAGGAGGAAGGAATAACAGATAAGGAAGCTGCTCTAAGTCATTAATGCAGCACAACTTATGGAAATCCCTTCACAAGATTTTTTTTTTATTATTATAGAAAATGTTTGAGCAAGCCTCAAAAGAAGTTAACTAGATTTTATTTTAATAAGCGGCTGAATAATAATTTAAGGAAGGAGAACTTGCAAAAAGCCATTTCCTATCTCATACTTTCTGAAAGTACTTTTGTACAAATGTTATTAAAGAGCTTTGCGCTACTGAATGATTTGGCAATATGTTTTAACCTTTAGATTGCTGGCATTTCTTTTTCTTGTGTGTGTTTTTTTTTTTTAAATAAAAAGATTATTGCTGTTTCCTTCAAAATGTCCTCAAATAAAATCTCAGTCACTAAAAGATACTATATTTGAATAAAAATAGATATCCTAATTAATTTTGATAAAGTAGATGAGAGGGTGAATCATTTTTGTTGATGTATATAAATGAAGTAGATGATTAATTTATCTTTTCAAAAGATGACACATTCCTAGAACAGCTGACTTAAAGGAACAATGCAGATTTCAATATAAGTTCTAAAGGACATATGTTTATATTTATTTTAAAAATTGCAGTAACTTATTTTAGAGAGCTTACCTTAATAAAGCATATGATTTACCTTATCTGATTTTAGTGTTAACATGTAGTTTCAGGGAAAACTATTTAACATTTATAGGAATTTTTTAATGCATAAATATTACATTAATATATATACACATATGTGTGTGTATGTGTCTATGGTCAGATTATCTTTCTAAAAATATTTTTAAATATCTAAAATTATTCCTCAAAAACTAAAAATTGTGGATTTCCAAATAAAGAACTATTTAGCTATTGAAACTTATTTTTTAAAAAATCAATTCCTTAACTGTTTAATGACTGTCTAAATTAAAATGGTATTTGAAAGCTTGTTGCTTTTAAGTCTCAGTGAAAATCTTATGACAAATGCATGCAAAGTGCAACAAAGAGCACAGAAGGAAAAGTCAGAAGCACCATAAATGCAGATGAAAAAATAAATTTTCTAAATAGTTAGATATACAGTAATTTAATGGCACTTATAAATAATTCAGTAATTAAAAAGTGAATATACATATATATGTATATATTTTTGCTTAAGCCTTCTATTAATAAGAAATTCTTTGGGGGAAAAATATTATAACTCAAAATTTTTTGTGTGTCAATTGAAATTTTAAAAAATAATTTAAAACCAGAATAGGCAAGTATGGTTAAGTAGCTTAGCTTTTAAATACAATGAGTTAATAGCTTTCTTTATAATATTATTTGTAGGGTTAGCATTAATCTAGAATATTTATAATTTAAATAAGTATCTTTTGATGGGTTTTTCTTCACATTGAAAGAAATATTCAGATATGTTTTAGATAACATCATTTTAATGCATTTATCCCAAAATGTTCATGTCATTTTTAGCACAGCATTAGAGCTATGCTAAAGCTGCAAAACCTTAGGGCATTAAAAGAAAAAGGAAAATATAGTGTTTCTGGCTTATACTTCTGGGTTCTTAAGATATGTATATCCTAGTTAATATATGTGATGATGTCACTCATGCTTATGTACAAGGACGTAAACAAAAGGCAGCCATTTTTTTCTTACTGCATCACTTCAAAAAACAGTGAAATAAAATGGTTGCCCAATGGAAGGAAAGAATCAGCAGAAAACTAAGTTACTTGCAAGTTTTTAGGGAGTGGGAGTGGGGGAACAAGGATTGTGAAATTTGAAAAAAAATCCACATATATGTGAAATTTATGTGTATATATGCAAAGGAATAATTTAACAATAAGAAATAATTATAACTAAATACAAGAAATATGAAAATAGCTAGCAATGAAAACAAATCGCCAATAAAACAGTGACTTTCCAATGGGAAGTCTATAGTGTATGGTATTAAATATAAGAACCTGATAATTAATTCATGTTGAAAAAGGTATTTAAAAGTGGACATAAGAACTAGAAAGAGAAAGAATCATGGAATGGTAATAATCTCTCCAGGTCTGCTATTGTCATAAATGACCTTGGTGAGTTTTTCCAGAATCTTATGCCTTAGTTTTCAAGTCTGGAAACCAGGAACAGAAAAGTCTTTGGAAAGTATGTCCTGGAAACCTATAGCAATAATTTGTACTTTAGTTCCTTAAATTGGCTTTAACCAAGTATTGTCAATTAGTATTGATAAAATTGAAAGATATGATATATAATCTAACAATTGCTTAAAGGAATTTTTAAATGAATTATTCTAACAACACAGATAGATAAAATAAGTAGATAGGCCTTTTGAATATAAGCGGTAATTTTTTTTTCCCTAATACATGCAGAATAAATAGAATTAAATTTGGGAAGTAGTATAATTTGAAATCTCATAAAATTGCCTCAGGATAAAAACAAATTACAAAATATGCCCATCCTTCTAATCAAAACTCTGTAACCAATGAGATGGCAAGAGGATAGTCACCAAGATTCTAAAATTACACAAGGTACAATGGTGGCTCTGCTTATAAAACGATTTTATGGGCCAAGAGTTTTTTTAAAATATGAAATTAACAAAGAAAAAAAAAGATCATAGCTGTGAGAAGCAAATTCCATCCAAGATTTAAAGAATGTTTTAATTTACTCTGCCACATTAAAAGCTGTGAATTGGGAAAAAAATAAAAGTCAGTTCTTTCAGTTGACTTTTTATTAGCTTGCTTTTTCTCCAAATAGGCCTCATAGAATTATTTACTCCCTTTTCGTACAAAATAACCAGAGCTTATCAGAAGTAATCCAAAATGTTTGCTATCCAGTTCTTGCAGTAATTTAGACATGAACGTATGCTAACTGGACGATGTCTTGAACATTCTATGCATGAAGAAAGATTTACTAACACTATCACCTGTGTTTCCTAGAACCATATTAACTGGTACATACACAAGTTGGTACTGTTGGATTCACCCTTGATGACGCTGGATTTTCTTGCTATATTTTCTTCTCCTTCACAACACATTCAGAGAAGTTAATCAATTGGCTACGTCAAACTCAAAATTCAGGACTAATTCAATTCAATTTAACAGACATTTATTGAGAAGATTCCATATACCAGGTTTTGAGACAGTTGCTAGGGATATAAAAATGAAATATGAAATATACACTGTTCTCAAGGAGATCATAGTCTCCTTAGCTTAAAAAAAAAATGTGCTGAGCATGTTATGTGAAAGTGTCAATGGGACTTTTCCAAAAGTTTGAATATTTTATTACGTGAATATGTATTTCATGCATAATGAATAAATTTCTTTATTTTCAATATATCTGCTAAAATCAGAAAAATCCTTTGTGTAATTAAAAATAATTTATCAAATGTCAAATTGTAATTTAGCCTTTTACTTTTGGATATTATAGTCTAGAAGAGATAAAACTTCTCTTCATAAAAATTATTTTAAATCAAATTTTTAAAAATGGCTACATATTTTTGCTATTCTTTCCAGCAAGAAGTAGAATCTAATTTCCTCCACCTTTATTCTTAGCTGGTCTGAGTGATTTGCTTAACCAGTAGAGACTACAGAAGTGATGTTCTGGAAATTCCCAGTCTAGGTCCTAGGAAACCCTGTGGCTTCCACTTGAGCCTCTTGAAACACTCTGTCCAAGAACTCCTAGCTGCCATGTAAAAGGATTCATTACCCTGAGGCTTTCATGGTGGAGAAGACACAGATAGGCGCTCTGGGAGAAAAGGGAGTTCCTAGTTGTAAGTGGCCCTTTGGGAAAAGCCCAGAAACAAAGGCAAGAGCTTTACTAACTACAATAAGAGGGTCTTTGAGGAGACTTGGGTGACAGAAGATTTAGGCATGTATTGGGACTTTGAGGGAGGATGTCTAGGGCTCTCTCAGAGCCCTGTGAAGCTGGAGGTGAGAAGATGTTTGCAACATGCAGGACATTGTAAAGTCACCAGGGGATAAGATAAGCGCTATGGGCAAAGTAATGAGTAAAGAAGACAATTTTGGCAGTTGAGGAAGAACCTGGAGGAGCACTGGGGCAGCAGCAGGGATCTCATGAAGAATCAGCAAGAAACAATGGGGGCATGAACGAAAGGCAGGACTAAAGAAGGAGAAGAAAAGAAGGTATCAGAAAGAATGATGAAATATTTGAAATTGTTTAGATAAACTGGTCTCCGATCTTACTGGTAGCCTTAAAAGTCAATGGTTCAATGATTCAACTGCCAATTATATCTTGAAGAGCATTAATTAAACTAGTTTTGTTACACAGATTCAGTAATTTCACAGGCATTTTTATTCATATTTGCCTCGGTTAACTTTCCAGCATTGCAAAAAATTATTTGTATCAAATATAGTTAATGTTATGTTTGGAAAACTGAGAGTAACTGTAAAACAACAGGACCACCCTTAAATAATGTATATAGTGGACTGTGTTGTATTTTTTCTTGTGTCTGATTTCTAATTTAGGAAAAAAATGTGCAGAAAAGACAAATATGTTTTAGCTATGCAAGGATAAGAAACAGATAACTTTGGATAATGCAGACTAAGACTTAAAACACACACACACACACACACACACACACACACACACACACCCCACCACCACCACCGCCACTACCACCACCACCACCACCACCACCACCATTACTTATTGAAGTAAACAAGCTTACTGGAGTTTTATCCTTTTGATTTTTCATTCTATTTGGATATTAGACTACCAAAGCAGCAGATGTTAACTTAAGTGGCCAGTGAATGGCCACTCAGAATGTTGCAAGTTAAGTGGTAGGGGTAGCTCTATAATTGATGCTACTGCATCTACAATATGTACATAAATCATTTGAACATGGCTGTAAGAATTCTTTATACAAAGTGGCACAGAGACGAAAGTATCCAGATTTTCCCCACCCTTAAGTCTCTATCAATACAAAGACATTAGAAAACAGCATTTATTGAGAGAAAAGAATAAATGAAGCAGACCACCTCTTTGAGAACACAAAAGATACATTTATTTCTTAGCACCATAAATGCTAACTGTAATGATTTGATCTGATGTCTAACCTGTGACAAAATAAAATATGGAGTAAAACAGTATATGCCAAAGTCAAATATGAACTGAGCAGGTTTTTTAAAAAATAATAAGACTGATGGTCCTATTATTGGTTGCACTGTAAGTAAAAGGGTTATGACACTGCCTTTGGAGTCAAGGCATAAGAAAAAGAGTTTCCTACATTTTATTTCACCAATACAAGTCCACAAATACTTGGTTAATAAAATGAGATTACTTTTATTTGTATCATAGAGACATACAGAAACAACTTTGGCATATTATTCATTTGGATTCATTCATCATTTACACATTAATTCATACATTTATCCATTTTACATTCACTGAGTTCTGTACTTTCAGAACCAGTTCATTGTTCTGACATGTTAGAGAGCTGGCAGTCTGCAAGCTAAGTGGCTCTCCGTCTAGAGGCAGGGAAAGATAGAAAGAGATGTTACAGCATAATGAAAGGAGTTCTATAATTGAAGAATATGTAAGAATATACAGCCTAGGCAATGCGGTAAGACCCCATCTCCACAGAAAATTTTAAAAAAATAGTTGGATATGGTAGTGTGCACAATGCTATCTAAAAATAGCTAATAGTTATCAAGAATTTACAATATCCAAAGGGCTCTGAATGTATTAATTAACTCATATAACTGTCACAACAAGCCTATGAGGTAGCTACTTTTACTATCTCCATTTTATAGATGAAATCACTGAGGCATCACATGATAGAGACAGTAATCCAACTCAGGTAGTATGGTTTTAACCCAGTATGGCACTACCGTGACATCTTAACTAAGGTAGTCATGGTGGGCTTTGCAGAAGAGGTGACATGGGAACTAAATCTTGAGGAATGAGTAGGAGTTCTTTTGTGGAAAATAAGGGTATTCTAGGCAGAAGGGCTAGAATGTACACACATATTGAGGCATGACTAATGTATGTGTGAAGGAAACTAAAAATCACTCTGAAAATGCTAAGATTTTTTTTTAATCTCCATAGGATTGTGCATTTGTAATGCTAGGATGTTTGAAACGCATCTTAGAGTCTGTCTGTAGTCACTCAGGGTATTTGACTGGTTTGATTACAACTGAGTTTTATTAAATAACTCAGGAGAATTTTAAAAGAGTGAATTTGATAGAGGGTTTGGAAGAACGGAGATTCATAGATTTTGTCTATGAACCCAGATAGACAATTCTGTCTGTCACAGTTAACTTTTAAAAGCACAGAATTTCTCTCAGTGGCCTGATTAATGGTTAAGAAAAAACAAAAAGTGGTTACTTTTTTTACAGTAAAACTCCAAATCTTGAGTACCATCAATTGAACTTAATTGTAATGTTCATGTAAGAAGACGATATAAAAGTATTCTGTGCAGATTAAAATCATGCTCCTGATCAGGAAATCCACCTCCATGCTTCCTATTAATCATACAACATGAATAAATACAAGAAATAAATTAGATTTCTCCTTTAGGCAAATGTTTTAATGAGCTAATTCCATGGCTTGCTATTAATGCTAGTGGCTGGCTTCTTTGATATGAGGCATGCATTTTATTTCTTGTTCATATAGTCAGCTTCCTATTTAGTATTCATTATTCATGTCTATTTTTATCAAAGAGCACTATTACATGAAACTATGATCCAAACATATTTGGCTCTGTTTTTTTATTTATGGAAGGAAGGAAATTATGCAGCCTTCTTACACTGGGGTATGCTTGTTATATACACATATTGTTATAGTACATATGTGTTCCTTCATATTAGAAGGTAGTGGTATTTAATTCTCATGATCTTGCTGAAGGACAGATACTCTTTTCACACCTTCATTAGTTTAGAACATCAACATTTCATTCAAGAAAAGCAATTAGCCTTGTAAACAAATTAGTAAAAATAAGCTAGTTTGATAGCAGTCTCAATAAACTCTACTTAGATATTCTAAGAATGTGCTATGTGTTATTACGAAATACCACTTTGTGTTATTACGAAAAGAGAGAGGTGTAGACACATTTTATTGGAATATTAGGACCCCCGACAATTTTAGCTGACATCCATGGACACTACAGCAACTGCTACTCTTTGTAGGCCATAGCATGATTCAGATCTTTGCCTCTTTAATTTCTGATGATTATCTATGGAACATGCAATTATGATAGCTTAGACAAAATTTGGGCATTATACTGCTACTGTTTCTCAGTCACTAACAGTGAGGCGCTTTAATGTCGTCCCTCTGTATTTGTTACATCATATTTGTACAATATTTCTTTGCCCTGGGAAGCCTGTGGTTACATCCTACATCACTCCAGTTTACCATATTCTATGGCCACTGTGGTACCAGGTAGCAACAAAAAGAATGCAGCTTTTAAACACAGACAATTTTTAAGAAACTACGTTTATAATAATTAAAGCTTTAAATCACTCAAGTATATTTAATATATATTCATATATAGTAGAATATATATTCATATATAGTAGAATATATATTCATATATAGAATATATATATATTTACTATATGATTTATATATATAGTAGGATATCTATCATGATTAAAATCAGTCATGATTTTGTAAAAACAATAAGAATGTTTACAAAATAAAAATTAGTGAAAAAATTGACCAGAAATACAGACAAATATGATAACAACTAATAGGTACAGAAGAAGACTAGAGAGAAATATAAAAATTTAAGGGATTGTGTTCTAGTATAAAACAATATGCACACTGTGATCTCAGTTTTTGAAATACACATAAGCATAAAATCGGAGAAATATAATCAAAATGATAAAATTTCTTAGAATTACATAATGCATCATTTTAATTTCTACTTTGGCTTTTTCTATGTTTTTCATCTTTCTGTTAATACAATGCCAAATTTAATATTAGAATTGTTATTGTATTGGAATTAGTTATATAAAAAGTTATTTTAATAAGAATAAAAGCATTTTTTTAAAAAAAGGAACACTTTCTTTTTTTTTTTTTTTTTTTTTTTTTTTTTTGAGACGGAGTTTCGCTCTTGTTACCCAGGCTGGAGTGCAATGGCGTGATCTCGGCTCACTGCAACCTCCGCCCCCTGGGTTCAGGCAATTCTCCTGCCTCAGCCTCCTGAGTAGCTGGGATTACAGGCACGTGCCACCATGCCCAGCTAATTTTTTGTATTTTTAGTAGAGACGGGGTTTCACCATGTTGACCGGGATGGTCTCGATCTCTTGACCTCGTGATCCACCCGCCTCGGCCTCCCAAAGTACTGGGATTACAGGCGTGAGCCACCGTGCCCGGCCTAAGAAGGAACACTTTCTAAGTAATTGCAACTGCTGCTATGTTTAAGCTTTTAGATATCAAGGAAATTGACCTTTGCTTCCACTCTCCACCCTTAGGCTGAATTTGAAATTTGATGCCATACTAGGATTCCTAAACACTTGATTGCTTTGCTTGATGAACAGATTTCTTTGAACATTTTCTTTAAGAAATCACACACTATGCTGCTCTTCTAAATTTGTTTCCCAGGTACTGCAGAGGCGTTCACGTAACTGTTTCCATTCTTTCCCTAGGTGACAATAGACCAAAAAGGGTGATTAGAGGTGGCACATTAAGGTGTCAGGGAGTGACACCACAGACCCAGCTGCCAAACCATACCCGATGATAAATTAGTTTACTTGCCTGGGGAAGTGGGGGAGATTTTATTTTCATGAAAAATGACAAGGGGCACTACAGGGATGTGCTACTTGTTTTGTTGGAGGAAGATGTTCAGAATCCAGAAAAATTTGTAGCTGGGCATTATATAGTTTCACATGAAATTTAACAGCAGAAACACCAGAGAAGGTCTGTGGCATAAACATCTAATTGCAACAATATCAATGTCTTTATACTATGTCTCCGTTACACTCAGAGGGCGCCTGAAAGACAAAGGTCGAGCAGTTGAACTTGTGCTTTCTTGCTAGCCCAGAGAGACCCGGTGCTAAAGTTTTCTGAACCTAAGCATACTTTTTTTTATTCTTTTTATTTTTTTTTTTAATTTTTATTTATTTATTTATTTATTTTTTGAGACGGAGTTTCGCTCTTGTTACCCAGGCTGGAGTGCAATGGCGCGATCTCGGCTCACCGCAACCTCCGCCTCCTGGGTTCAGGCAATTCTCTTGCCTCAGCCTCCTGAGTAGCTGGGATTACAGGCATGCGCCACCATGCCCAGCTAATTTTTTGTATTTTTAGTAGAGACGGGGTTTCACCATGTTGACCAGGATGGTCTCGATCTCTCGACCTCATAATCCACCCACCTCGGCCTCCCATAGTGCTGGGATTACAAGCTTGAGCCACGGCGCCCGGCCTTTAAGCATACTACCACTGAGTTTTGTTATGGGTATTAATTGTGATAAAAGAAAAATTTCAGCCAAATTAAATTTTAAAAAGTTTAATTGAGCAGCCCCTAGGATCACAACAGATTCGCAGACTCATGTCACATGGTGGGAAAAGATATATAGACAAAAAAAAAAAAAAAAAAAAAAAGGGAAATGAGGTACAGAAATCAGCGGTGAGGTATAGAAACAGTTCGGTTGGTTACAGGTTGACGTTTACCTTATTTAAATGCAATTTGAATACTTAGCAGTCTATGAGTGATTGAAGTTTGGCCACTGGGTTGTTGGCCAAGACTCAGTTATCATTACAGGTGCGTGCTCCTAAGTTAGTTTTTCAATTTTGTCTATTAAGTTAGGTTAGAATCCATCCACTCCTCCACAAGGACTCAAGTATGGAAGTATGGAGTCCTTCTCGGGCCAAATTTAGTTTGCTTTAACGATTGTGTATTTAAAAAGAACCAGTCATTACATAGTGTTTCCCAGGCAACAATTTGAGAGGTAGCTTTTAATCTGTATTGGCCAGTAAGTTTTTGGCTATAAATAGGGGATTCTGATACAGAAGCACATTTTCACTCTATAGCACAATAGTAATGTTAATACCATCCGCTGACTTAACACACTCTCTTCTCTCCTTCATCAGGTTAACTCTCCCACCCTCTTGAAGGCTCAGCTCTAAAGGGCCCTCTCTTTAGAGCCTCTTCCCATATCATTTTACGTGGAGTGAAAAAACTTGTCCCTTTAGTTCTCTTTCATATCTCTTTATTACTCTGCTATAAATTTTATAACACTATGCCTTATTAATATGTTTGGATTTCTAGAAATATATTAATAAACTGCAATCTCAAGAACAAAAGCCCTGTCTTATTCATATTTATATTCTTAGAGTCCACCACAAACCTTTGCCGTGAGAAATGCTCAACACTATTTAACAAGTTTTTTTTGTGAAAGTGCTTTTAGAATATAGACATACAGTAGACACAAGCATTGAGATAGCTGTCTTTAGAATGTGCTGCTAAGATTCAAATCACTCAGAGGAAAGAATTATTATTTAACACCGACTTTCAGTTTGTGTTTTTCTAGCTTGTCTAAATGAAACAGATGAAAAGCTAGAGATAGTGCATACACTTTTTCTCCCCCAACAACAGGGTTATGAGAATTGGATCAGACAAAATGTCTTGCAATTTTTCCCCAGTTGCAGCTGTTCCACAGCTGGTAACACATTTTCAGCCTTGTTAAAAATTTACCCTACTGATAAAACTTCTTGGGCCCTTCTCTCAAGCACCAATCATCGTTATCATTCCCGTTGTCAACGACTTTTCTCCTTTCCCTCCTTTTCTTTCAAATGTAGGAGAGACGTGCTTCAGCCTGTCTCCTTGTCTGTCCAAGACCAGTTCTGTGATTTTGCACACAGTTATCTAATGTGATCTCTTTGGAGTCACAGGTAGATTTCTTTTAAAAAAGGGGCACTTGTACATCAGGGGGTGTTCAGGCTTTCCTAATGGCTGTTTGTGAACATTTTTACATTTGGATCCACACATCAGCAAATATATAATACTATTTCTGTCAACAAAAGCTTTCTGTCAACTCATGGCGTGTGTTAAATAAAAAAAAACTAAGTTAGAATAAAATGTTCATGTGTTAATATTACATAGAGAATAATTTTTCATTCAGAATTAATTCATTCAGTATATCCATTCAGAATTAATTTCACTGGACTTTATTAGTATTTAACATAAAAAGTACTTATTGAGACATTGATTAATAATGAGAAGCCCTCCCTGCCCATCCCAGCTAAACCTACAACAGACCAGAAAGAAAAGAGTTTACAAAACAAATTCCTTACTGGCTTTTTTTGTCTATCACAACTGTCTATTCTTTCTTTTTAAGGCAGAAGACACTGTGGAGCAGCAAATATTAAAATTTGTTTTGTTGTTGAGAATTTCCTAGAACAAAAGAAATTACAATCTGGCCTATACTGCAACAATTTTGTAAGCATTTGCATTACATTCACTGAAGAGAGAGTAAATGTAATATTGTAATATTTGCAGAGAGAATACCACCCAAATGAACAGTCCATTTTGGGTTCAGTGAATAAATTGCCAACATTGAAATGACTTTTTCTAGAATATCAAGAAACCAGAACAAACAGAGGAATCATTACTGAATTGAAAAAGTAAAAAATTACTTTTGAAGAAGAGAAAAAAAAAAAATCAACCATTCTCCCTTTTGGAGCCCAGTATGGTCTTTTGGGGGTTTTCTGTATCTGAACTTGAATGTATGCAACTTTTGATGAACTTGAATTTTCTCCCTATAAGTTTTAGACATTTGCTTTCATCTGTCAGTAGACATGAAATGTAGGAGGACCCCATACTTGTTACTTTATACAGTTTTACTGACAACAAATGTAAGTCATAAAGATTTCAAGTGGCCACTTTCCTAGTTTAGACTAATGCTGTTTTCAACTTGAGTATTTTGACGTTTATTATTTAACTGCAAAAAATTTTAAATTGTATTCAAAGGCAGAATTTGACAAGGGCTAGTACTTATTAACGAATTTAAGGAATTAAGGTATTTCCTTTTGTATATAAGACAGGTAGTATTTAAAGGTATGTTTTCTGTCCCTAAACACACTATGCAAAAGTGGACAGCTATAACTAAATATAAAAGTAATAGCATTTTTTGCTTCTCAAACGTAAGCTCCAGTGAGCCAATTCATATCGTGAATACTAGAGAAACAAACAGTTTAAAGCGATTAAATACATACTACTGAAAGATTAGATCTGCAAGCCAAGTACATAAACGGAGAAAGTCTGGTTTACCATAAGGATCTGCATTTCATATCTGATTGAGCAGTTAACAAAATTATTCATAGATATTTTGAGCTTTGCTTTTAGATAGTACACCTGATAACTGCATTGCTTTGCTTTCTACCTAAACCAGAATGATTTTAATAACTCGAGGTCCATTTGGTAGCAAATGCTACAAAACTACAGTTATGCTTCCTGTGGTTTAGGTGGACACCATCAGAGTAGATATGACGGCTGTAGGGAATAGACTCACTCAGTGGGAACCAGATGGCTTAAGGGCAGAGAGAAAAGATAGTGTAAAGCTTGGGTTAGCTACAGAGTATCATGACAAAAGAGGATGCAGGAAAAGAGATAGATGAATAAGGATTGTTCATGATAGTTATAAAAGTTGTGGTTGAGGTGGTTGCTAGCAAAAGGTAGTAACTACCCAATTCTCTTCCTACACAGGTTAGCAACATGGATAATTTTCAAAATGGCTTTACAGAAGTCACTGAGCAATTTCTTCTGCCTCTAGGGATGGCTACATCTATACCATTGACATTGATATTCCATTCAATAAACACTTTGAGGAAAGAAGTCCATCATTCCACCATATAACAAGAGGAAAATTTACAGGTGAAATAATAACACTGTGAGCTCCCTAAGGAAAGCAACAGAATCTAATTGTAATCTGTCCTTACAAAATGATCTGTTAGTTTAAGAAAAATTTTACATTCAGAGTAATATCATAATATGGGACAAATAGAGTAGAAAGATACTTAATGTGCACACTTAATACGTTTCATATTTGATTTGTTTTTATAGATCTTTTGTTTTAATTGTATTATTTTACATTCTAAAATGTCAAAGCTAAATGGTGACAATAGAGCCTGATTTTCCTCATTAGGACCACTATTAGTTTTATTACACATCCTTTTTCTTTACTTGTGAATGACTCTGGGACTCCTTCCATATAGTCTATTAATAAATTATTTTTGTTTATTTTTTTAAAATGTCAGTTTCCCAGCATTTATCTTGGCATAGTGTATCTAAAGCTTTTTCAGTTAGAAAGCGAAAAATTAAGATAGTAAAAAGCATGTTCAACTGAAGACTATATCCAATTTCACTTAGCCTTTATCTATGAGGAGTATTATACTATGTGGAACAAGTGATCTTAAAGGGAACACTTTCAGCAGCAGAGGTCAATAGTTGAGAGACTGTATTATTTATATTTCTCACCTTCTCCGACCAAACTCTGTCTTTTTCCAGTACCAGAGAGATTTATTAACAAAAGTGGCAAAGTACCAAAGAACCAAAATTTTGAATATAATGAACACAGACAAAAGAAATAAAAACACCTATATTCCAATTTCCATATGATTAACAGGCAAAGTAATTTGCCTTTTTTCCTTCTTTGCACTTCTCTTTCTGTCTTTGTCTCTTTCTCTCTTTTTCAGTAGTCTCTGACACATCACCTTATTGAAGCCTATGTTGTGCTGTCGTCTATGCTGTACTACAGACGATTTAGATGAGTATGTAGGTTTGGTTAGCTGGGAACTACGCCACTGTCATCAGTCTCATTAGAGTATTCCTTTCAGCAATCTATGCCTATTAGAAGATTAATAATGAGAATGATCATGGCAAGATGAATGTCATTATAGGTCATTACTTAAACAGCTCCCTTTAAAGATGCAAAGATTTATTGAGGGGAACTAAAGAACATTAGACAACTAAGTGCTGGCAGAATTCATTTTCCCATTCAGAATGAGGTGAGTAATAGGTAAAATCATTGACACTTCCACATGCTTGCTGTTTATTTTTTTAAAATTTGCTTAATTATTTTGGCTACATAGTAAACACGTGATTTGGCTAATCACAATAAATCTGTGTATATTCATCTAAATGTGTCTTTGTGTGTGTTTTACAAACTCTTTTATTATCTTTTTTATTTTTGAGACGGAATCTCCCTCAGCTGCCCAGGCTGGAGTGTAGTAGCACGATCTCAGCTCACTGCAACCTCTGCCCACCCAGGGTTCAAGCAATTCTCCTGCCTTAGCCTCCCGAGTGGCTGGGACTATAGGCACGCACCACCATGCCCAGCTAATTTTTGTTTGTTTGTTTGTTTGTTCGTTTTGTTTTAGTAGAGATGGGATTTGACCATGTTGGCTAGGATGGTCTCAATCTCTCGACCTTGTGATCTGCCCACCTTGGTCTCCCAGAGTGCTGGGATTATAAGTTTGAGCTACTGCACTTGGCCAACTTTTTTATTATCTTACCTGGCTATTTTTCCATTTTTTAATGGTGGAATGATGGATTTCTTTCCTACAAATGTTTTAAAAATGGAAATAGCAATTTAAATGGTACAGAGATGGTCCTCCTAGAGGCAGAGAAAATTGCTCAGTAACTTCTTTGAAAATATACATGCCATGATAAAAGGTAAACCTCAAGCTGGTCATGCAGACTTCTCTTGTGCTTTCAGATAACCCTTCACTGGCAATTATACATGTCAGTTCCTTTCAGGTCCAGACTGGCAATCCATTTGTATGAGCAGGTATAAGACATGAGCGACTGTGACAGTGGCAGTGAATGAGTAGTGTATACTCAAGGACATTAATATTCAGACTCTTAAAATCCACCATGCTGGCCAAATAAAATAACCAAGTGTTGCCATATTCTCTAATCTACAATAGTTTTTTTTCCCCCTTAATTTTTCAACTCTCCCTGTGGTCCTGATTTTCTTTTCACGTTGCTAGTGGCTTTTTAAAAAATCTGCATGAATGCCTTATCTTTGTATAGTATTTATTCTCAAAATTTCTTTAGTAACTTGTAGAACTATTCAGGCTGAAGAAAGGGAAAAATGGCCAATATTAATAAGAATATTAACTCTCTCTAACAATATTGACTCCATTTAGCCAAGTGAAAATTAACTAAGAAACCGGATTCCATTTTCTTCACACCTCTAAACATAACATCAAACTTTAATAAATGCAGGCTACATAGTAAGGGAATTAAATGCAAGCCCCAAGGGCAGAGGTTTCTAGGAATGTGCTTATAATAGAGTTTCACCTGGGATTCAATTAAATATTTAGTGAGAATGGCTGAAAGGAAGGCGCTGTGCTGAAAGCTGTGGGGGAGGCAGAGATGAATACGACACAGTTTTTGTCCTCTAGAATGTCATGATCAATGGCAGCCAACACATTTAACTTAGAGTGTGGGGTGTATATGGTTGTGGGGGGAGCTCCCTCCTCTTTCTCCTTCAGCACCAACAAACTGGTCTATATTTGCACAGCCCTGTCACCCTTTCCCCCAGTTTTACAAGATGAAGTATCCTTTTATTCTTTTTAAGGCCGATTTTTCCATATGCACCTTTGATTCCATTTTCTCCCTCTCTCTAACTCCATCTCCCTCTTTCTTCTCAGATATGACACTATAAATCAGGGGTCAACAAGTTTATTCTGTAATAAGCCACGCAGTAAATATTTTAGGCTTTTGCAAAACATATGCTTGCTATCACAGCTACTCAACTGTTGTTTCAATGTGTAAGCAGCTGTAGATAAGATATAAATATATAAATATATATAAATGAATGTGTCTGTGTTCCTATAAAACTTTATATGTAGGCATTAAAATTTGAATTTAATAAAATTTTCATGTTTCACGAAGTGTTCTTTTCTTTCTTTTCTCATTCATTTTAAAATGTAGAACCACTCTTTGAAGGCCATATACAAACAGATAGTGGGCCAAATTTGTACCACAGGCCATGGTTTGCTGACCCTTGCTATACAAGATTGCCACTTTTGCCACACTTCCTTTTCTACTTGCCCTCAGTCTAAAATCACACTGAGGAGAATATTACAAATAGTTAGCAATGACTGTGCTTTCTAGCCATGACTCTGGTTTCTAGGCAATCCAAATAGATAAGTTAGTCAATTCGAGCTGGCACCAGCCATAAACAACTATTGGGTAATTTCAGTGTGTTTGGGCTATCAGTTCAGATCACATCTTCTCGTTTTATTCAAAAGTCAAAACAAGAAAAGCTCTTCTTGCATTGCTATATTGATATTGTCCCCCCCTTATGTCCAATAATTTTGAGAACTAATTTAATTTCTCATCTCCTCTCTCATTTAGATACAATGAATCTGCTCCCACCAGTCTTTTAAAACTGACCTTTT
Source organism: Saimiri boliviensis (assembly GCF_048565385.1). NCBI lineage: Eukaryota > Metazoa > Chordata > Mammalia > Primates > Cebidae > Saimiri > Saimiri boliviensis. The sequence goes on from NC_133453.1 coordinate 74,149,822, forward strand.
CAATACAGATTTTCTTTCTTATTTTTCTCAGACCTTTGGAAATGTTCTATTTTTGTCACTCCCATTAAATTCTCCTAGTTTTCTTCCACCTCTCTGACTTTTGATTCTTGGTTGCCATGGCAGGTCCCTCTTCATCCAACCCTGTCTCCTGCAACTAGTCCCACTTGCAGGTCCCCAGAGTTCTTGACCCACTGCTTTCTGCTCCCTTTCTGCTTACCTTGGCTATCTAATTCATTCTCAGGGTTCGAGTTTTATTTTTTTTGTAGATGACCTCCATATCTACATGTCTAACCTTGATAACTGTTTAGATCTTCAAACCTGTTTCACCACTTGGATTTGCCTCAGGAATCTCAAAGTCAGTGTGTCAAACAGTGAACCTATAGTCATTGCCATCAAATATCCCTCTCCTCTTGCAACCCATTTCTTAGTCCAGTAACACTATCCCAGTTGCTGAATCCAAGAAACCTGGAATCACCCTCAATGCTTTCCTTCCCTGCCCCTAATCTGATTTATTTAGTTACTAATCATTGCTGACTTTTCCTCCAAATGGTTCTCAGTTCTGTACCTTCGGCAGCATCCCTGCTACTTCTGTCTTCCCCTAATGGCACCAGTCTAACCACTGGTCTCCCTTTTCACAGCACTACCAGATAGGCAATCTAAAACACAAACCTAAACCAAGAACTCCCCTGCTAAACTCCTGAGGGACACACTATCAAGATAACAGGCATGGCACCAAACCCCTCCACCATTTAGACTCCACTTCCTGTCTCAGTCTTATCTTTGATTATATCCTATGTCACTTTTTATTCCCCAATAATAGAAACTGGACATAAAATGCAACCGTATGCATCCATGACATTGCACATGCTATTTCTGTTACCTAAAATAGCTCCTCTTTTCTTCATCTGACTAATGCCTACTCACATATTAAGATTCAGCCTCTGAATTTATAAAACTGGGATAAGGGCCTTCTGTCATCGTTTTCATTTTATTTGCCCAGTTGTATTGAAAGTGGTCCTTCTCGCCTATGTAACCATCTCAGTATGGTACGTTAGTCATCGACTCCCCAGCTCCTAGTCCAGTATCTGGTAAACAGGCCTAAATGAAGAGGCTGAATGACTTGGCAAACCATTTAGAGGTATCTAGGGGAAAACGGTGAGAAAAGATGCCGCAGGGGTCATATTGCCCTCATTCCATTCTCAGTGCCACAGCTTACTTGCTCTATGGTTTTGGGCTTTGTACTTTTGAAGCCAGTTTCCTCATTTGTAAAATGAAAACTCAATTCATTCATGAAAAAATATCTATTGAGCATATGCTATTTATATTACAGATATTATTCTAGGCACACACAAAAAGTCTTATCCTCAAGGAGCTTTCATTCTGGTGGAAGAAAAAAGGGACCAAGCAAATAGGCAGGCAAAAAGAAACTAAACATACAGTATATTAGGTAGTGGTAAGTGTGTTGGGGTAGGAAGTAGAGTCTTATATTGCAGGATGTGGTAAGCAAATTCTTTCTGCTTAGGGAAGGGTGCATTGAGAAGCAATATTTGAACAAAGAGCTGAAAGAGGTGAGGAGGTAAGCTGAGAGAATATCTGGGGTAAAGAGAATTCTAGAAAGAAGAAACAGCAAATGCAAAGGATCTGAGATGTTCAACAACAAGGATGCCAGAGTGTTGCAGATGAGTGAGCAAGTGAGGCAGCGAGGAGCTGAAGTCAGATGTAGTTAATATGCTTGGCAGGAAGTGAGAAGAGCAGCAGACAGTGTTACAACTTGCAGCCTATGGTAAGAACTCTGACTTTGACTCTGAGTGAAATAAAGAGTCAGTGGAGGGTCCTGAGCAGAGGAATAAATGATCTGCACAAGGTTTAAGATGACTCTGGCTGCTTGAAAGGAGAGCAAGGTGGAATCAGGGGCCTCATTAGGAGGCTCTTCCAAACTTCCAGATAATAAAAGATGGTGGCATGGATCGCATGGTATAAAAAAATGATTTATTCTGAATATCTTTTGGAGTAAAGCCAAAATAATTTTCTACATGGTGGGTGAGGAGAAAATGAGTACACAATCTTGAGTCCAAGGATTCTCACCTGTGTGATCACAATAATGATATTAGCAGTTGGTTCTGAGAAAGTCTGCAAAGGTTTTCAGAGTGATGGGTAAGAACGAGAATTCAGGTTAGTTCAAATTAACTTGAGATATCTATTACATATTCAAGTGGAGACTTCAAATAGGTAGTTCTGTCTATCTCTCTCTATATATAAAACTTGAAGTTTGTGGAAGGATTTCAAGCTTAAGATGAAAGTTTTCCAGTGAACAGATAATATTTAAAGCCTAGACAGAAAAAGGAGGCAGTCTAAAGACTAAGTCTTTTGTGCTCCAATGTTTAGTAATTGAGGAAACGAAGAAGAACCAGCACAGGAAACTAAGAGGCAGAAAATTTGATAGGAGAAAAAACAAGAATGTATGTGGTTTCCTGGCAGCAAAGAGAGTCTTACAAAATGAGGAGTAGGTGGGATTGTATAGCATGCATGAGGGAGCGATCAACTCTCTACAGCTACTGATGGGTCAAGTAAGCGGAAGGCTGAAAATTTACAATTAGAAGTAGAAATGCAAAAGACACTGTGATCTTCACAAACAGTTTTGAAGACATTGTGAGGCCAATGCCTGATCAGAGGATAAACAGCTCTTTCAAGGAGTTTTGTTAAGCAGATGGGGAAGAAATGGGGCAGTAGATGGAAGGTGACGTGGGGCAAAAGAGACTTTTCATTTTTAAATTAAAAAAAAAGCCAGGATATTTATATGCTCTTAGAAATGATATTGATGATGTAGGACAGATTAACTTGAGATATTGATTGGAGATATTGATGATGTAGGACAGTGAGGTATCTGCTGGGAGCAGTGTCTTTGGGTAGGTAACAAGAAATGAGACCTACTCATCACCAGATGAGTACCTGGCTTTGGATAGAAACATAAACATCCATAATGACAAATGGAAGGTAGAAATTTTGTGGGAAAGCCTATAAAAGTTCTGTTCTGCTTATACTTTAACAGTGAAATGGGAAACAAGATCGTAAGCTGATCATAAAGATGAGGGTGGAGAGAAACTGAGGTTTGGTAGTAAGAAAAGAAAGAAATCTGGAGAGGGAGAAAATAAGTAGATCTGGGAAATAAGAATTAGTGGCAACCACCTGCACTAAGTTGAAATTAGTGGTTGTGAATTTAAATGGAAATACCTTAGCACAGATGTACACTTTCTCCAGCCATGTTTGGCTGTATGAAAATAGGTATAGAATGTGGGGTCATACCAGGCATATTCTATAAAACAAGAGATAGGGGCAAAGGGAATTGAAAGTAAACTTAAGGAAGTGATTACAATGATGGCCCATGGAATTTAGGTTATGTTAGAAAGGAGGATGTACTTGGAAGGTGGTGTGATCAATGCAGTGTAGGTCCCGGTGAGGTAGAAGAGCTATAGGATTCTGATTGATGGAAGAAGAGACCTAGAGAGATAGGAGGTAGGGGCTAGACAATATGCTGCTTGAGATTGAGATAATGAAAAGACTACAGTTACTGGTCATAAAAATGTGCATGGTACATACATAGAAATGAAACATAACAGCATTGGAGAACATAATCACAATACTAACACTGGAAGAATCATCTACATGAACATGGATATTACAAATAATTATGAAGGTATGGCCAGGTGCAGTGGCTCATGCCTGTAATTCCAGCATGGTGGAAGGCTGAGACAGGCAGATCACTTGAGGTCAGGAGTTCAAGAACAGCCTGGCCAACATGGTGAAACCCCGTCTCTATTAAAAATCAAAACTTAGCCTGGGCATGGTGGCACACACTGCAGTGTCAGCTACTCAGGAGTTTGAGGCGGAAGGATCGCTAGAACCCAGGAGGCAAAGGTTGCAGTGAGCCAAGATTGCACACTCCAGCCTGGACAGCAGAGTGAGACTCCGTCTCAAAAAAAAAAAAAAAAAAAAGAAAAAGAAAAAAGAAAAAAGAAAAAAAGAAAAAAAGAATTATGAAGGTATGGTATTAGAAAAACAGTGAAAGAAGAGCTAACATTTTCAGGGAAAGAGGGTATCAGAGGGTCTGAGGATGACTGTTTAAGAAGATAATGTTAGTTTGTTCCTTTTAGGTTGGTGAAGGTTAAAGGAGATATAAAGTGATGATCAGATACCTGGTTCATGCTGAACTCAATAAATTTTAACTTTTATTATCTATTGTTTCCACAGCTTACAATCACCTAAGTTGTGTTGCAAAAACCAAATTATACCTCACCTTATATTGATTGACTGAAGGTGAGCTTTGTGTTGAAATGCATAGTTGGTTTTCTATTCAGATTACTGAAAGAGAGAGCTACAGGGTCTCAAGTGAGTGGCTTAAGAGCACCAGAAAATGGAGTCCTGTCTTGAGACTATTTTTTTAATATATAACACACTTAACATTAATTGAGAATTCCATAAGATCATTATTTAGATGTTTGCAGAAAAATTAATGGCTTTCTTCTCTTTTAATTAAATTTCCATTTGAGCCACACTGACCAACATGCTGATAAATGAAAGATGTGGAGAGGGAAAAGTGATCCAAAATTTTGGGTCAGAACACTGGCCTACTCAGCAGCCTGGGTTCCCCATGCTGTGCTGATAATGTTTTTCATAACGTTTTCTTAAGCCAGAAATGTAGGCTGCCTTGATGATTTATCATTGTGCCATAATAATTCATAGGTTAGATTCCTCAATGAAAATAAATATGAATGTTTTTTCACACTTTTCATATTATTGAATTTCTGTATTTCTTTTGCAACTCTTAAAATGCTCTCTGAAGCCCTCCTGCTATATATCTGGCTCACTTGAAAACAGGTTGACATCACAGCCTAAACATGTATGGAGTACTGAGATTTTTTTTTTTTTTTAATAATTCCTATGTTCTTTTTTGCTACAGGAAACAGTGGTAACCCAATGTTTCACGGTATAGCCATGCAGTTTGCAAATCAGCACTTTATTGAATATAATTTATTTTTACTTGTTATCAAGTGCTACAGTTTTAAATTCCTCTGGGAATACAACTTTGTTCTCTCAGCTTTCTATTTTAGCACTGAACAGCTAGAATTAGACAGGAATAGCTATTAGCAAGATCTGCAGGGGCTTTATGAAACTGACTGCTGCTGTTACTGGATACATATAAGACACATGTGAGAGTTTTTATTTTAAAATTTCTCCATCTCCACGTGTGATTTAGCAGCAAGGGATGACAGAGAAAGAAAGATCAATGGCAGACAGAGGGCAACAGGAGTTCCCTCTATTCACCTGGGTACTGGGGGAGACTAAAAGATTTTTGGGAAAATAAATAAGGCATCATAGAAATAAGGTGTGAAGGAAACTTCATTTTCTCCTGGTGGGAACTTTTCCAATGTCTGTTTTAACATGGTTTTATAGAGTTCACATTGGGGTACGCAGAACACATAAGAGTATGTCACCCTAGGGCTCTGAGTAGAGATGAAATGACTAGGGGTATTAGTGTGAATTAGCAGGTGTGAAAAAGGAACTTCAAGACTCCATGTGGGAACAACCTTGGAATTAAATCTAAAGCCTGGGAAAATTTAGCATCAAAGAATGATGGCATAAGAATGGGCCATAAAAGCTGTCCAGTTCTGGAGGCAGATGATAGAAAAAGGTAAGAGAAAGTAGATCTGAGAGGCTGATTTCAGAAGTGAATAAAAGTAAGTCTTCTTTGGGAGGTGAGGTAGAGAAGGGCAAGTTATGTGGTAAAACCAAAAATGCAGAGAAGCAATGTTTGAGAAAAAGTTTACACCCATCATCCTCCCAAATGGCTATTCTTGCACAGAACCAGTGACTCCGAAAGCATCCTTTGCCTGAGGAGGGGTGGTAGCCTCCCAAGGACTAGCCAGTGAGCATGTGCAAGTGACAGAGGGATAAAGTAGGACAATAAGGAATGGGCAAGACTCAGGATGGATTGCGCCACATTTGTCCAGTGAAAATATACCTACATTGCTCTAAATATAGAAACTGAAAAAAAAGGGTGCCTTGACTGTGTTCTGGAAAACAAGAATGAATTAATCTTTATTTCTACTCAGCAAATGAAGCCTTTTTTGGTTTGCTCTGTTGTCAACAGGAACAATGTAAGCATATTTTAGTTCACATTTATGTGAAGCGTAAAGCAAGTTAGAAGAGCTAGAATTTATTTGTCCCAAGAAGACAATGACTCTTAGCTAATTCTAAACTGTTGGCACTTAATTGAGCTGTTCATATCATTCCCACTCTATTCAAAATAAATTGTCCACTCTGTTCCCCTTGATTTTTCTTTCTTCCACAGGATCACATTATAATTTATCCACAGGCTCACTGATATATTGAAATACTCTCTAAAATAGGGTCTTATTTATAATAATATTCTATAATATCAAAGTAATATTTTGCCTCTTTTCATTTGACACCCATATCTTTCTCTTTGCTTTTAAAAATCGTTTTGTTCATGCATTGCCATTGCCATTAAAAATGTGATGGCTTTTTTATTAATGTCCTTGTTTTTGTCCTCAAATCATTAACAATGATCAGCATGGTTCTGAGAGGAGTGTTTAACATTTCACTACATCTGAAATTCCTTGCTAAGGCTAGGGATATTTAGCCAGGCCTTAGAATATTCAAGGTCCTACGTGTATAGTGACAATTTAATTGTTAAAGATTTTTTAAAAAGTGCTTCCCACTCTAAAGTATTATGATTCCTCAGCGAGGTATGACAGACTATAGAAAAACCAAGGACTGAGCTGTTATCTTTTTTCATCTCCACATTCTCAAGGTCATTTTGATGATTATCTCTAGACATCAATACAAATGTGAAAAGACACGTTGTCTGCACCATATGGACTACAGCAAGACTGAAAGCTCCTGTAGGCTGCCATACAATGAATCTTCATTTTACTCCAGGGCCTCTGTGGCCTTGTAGGGGGGTTTAATGGGTAGAAAAAATATCATCTCTTTCTCCTTGTCATGCCACATTGTGTCATATTTCCTGCCTCCTTCAATTCTTCCCAATTTGAGAGTCAGTGAAGAGATGTGTCTTTCAGTGATTTTGTGAAGATTTAAATGACATAGATAAAAATGCAACAGTTCATCGAGAACAATAATGCTCTATGTAATTGAGAGCTGCCACATTTAGGCTTAAAAAGGGTTGGGTAAGTTACTTAGAGGTAAAAAAGAGTCAAAGAATGGACAGAATCCCTGTGTTTTCTATGCTGGAGAAACCAAGTTCTATATCTGCCTAATTTAGTAACCAGTTGCAATTAACTCGTATTAACTGACTACAGGTATAGACTTTCAAATTGGTCTCAAATTTGAATTTACATTTATTACCCTGCCTTTCAACTCTCCCAATGAACTGATTTTAGTTGTGAATCTTGGAAAAGCATTTATATTTTTATACTAGAAAAGATGACATCTATTTCTGGCCCTTACCAGATTTCACAGGGTTCTGAGGTATAGATTCCCTAACAAGGCAGTCTCTATTAGCACAGATTATAAATAAAATTGTCTTCACAATGTGAATCACCACCTCAGAATTACTCCTTCACAGCATTTTGAGGTAATCTCAATATAGCTAAGAGTAGATTAGGTAGCCAGGTTTAAAGCATTCAAGAATTCAAAAGCAGATTGACTCAAGTAAGCCATAATAGCCTTTACTACTTTAAAAAAGAAAGAAAGAAAGAAAGAGAGAGAGAGAGAAAAGGACATTAACTCAGAAAAACAATTTTAAAAAAAGAAGTTAAAAGGAAGGTAAGCAGTTGGAAGATATTTTTAGTTGTTAATTCTTTTCATCCAGACTAGAATAGAAATTCCTAAAGGAGTAGTTCTGAAAATGCCATGAATATGGATCATATTAATTTTTGACACAATTCTGGCTAACTCTACTATTTAGTCTTTCTTGTCCACAGTAGATCATCACAGAAATAGTGAGATACCCAGGATTAAATATGTCACTTAAAAAGAACAGGCTGATTCCTAGTAGATTTTATGTACTTGCTTATTTAGGATTATGTTTCTCTTGATTTTTAGGAAATAATGATTTCCATACAATTTAGACTCCTTTTGCTTGAAAAAAAAATGTTATGACCTAGCGAAGTATTTATGTTATGTTACAACACTTAAAAAGAAATCTTGTTTGCCATCATTGTGATAAGACACAGACTATTGGATATAAATAAATAAGGTCAATACAATATCATTTCCTGTGTAAATCTAGCTACAAGATAAATATAGTTCTATGGAGTAGTTTGGACAATTCATATCATATTTATTGGATACTTTCCCATGCGTCAGGTAGTGGTATTGCCATCTAATCCTCAGAGTATCTTGGAGAGGTATGTGTTACTAATCTCATTTTACAATTGAGGCTGAGAAGGGGTGAAATAATAAAGATCCTACTATTAGTAGGTGGCAGAAATGGGAATCCAATCATGTTAAGACCCCCCCAATCCTATGTATTAACATGGTATTTTAGGAGAAGCAAAATTCTGATTAATTATTCCCAGGAAGTATTTTGAGAGAATTTCCACTTCACTCTGTTAAGTAGTCCTTCTAAATGGTTCTGGATGCCAAAATGGCAGACAGTTTTTGAGGAAGGAATTTAGCAACCACAAATTAGTTTTCATAGTGGAAGGAGAGACTTTTACATTTTGCATCACACATTTTAGTATTTGCATGCTTTGATAGAAGCACGCATTATTTTCAAAATACAAGCAAAATGAATTAAAATTTAAAACAATAATTTTAGATTTGAAAAGAACACATATGATCTGTGTCACCTTTGTAAAATGATATACTAAAAATCCATGTAAAGCATAGATGTGTAAGTACCCAAACTTAACAGTAGGTAACTTGAGGTCATTATTACAAGTGGTTTTTAGATTTTTCTTTGTATTCTTACTAGTTTTTCTTTATAACTTTCTGCACATCTGAATCATTTTTCTTACCATTAGTATGGTTTCTTTTGTAGTCAAGAAAAAATATCCTGCATAAAGACAGACTTTCCAGTTTGAAAATTACAAACTACAAATATACTCTTATTTCCTAGGTAGAATCAGAGTACTCTCCGGAATATTTCAGTAAAACCTAAAAGAAGAAATCCTTGAGAAATTGGGCACATTTTGAAATCTGTGCAGGTATTTAATAAAAAAAAAGAAATCTGAAGCAACTAATACATGTATGAAAAGATGCTCAATCTCTCTAATAATCAAGGAAACACAAATTGAAACCCAGATATAGCAATAAAACAAACACACACCAGATTGGCAGATACAAACACTGACAATATTCAGGGTTGGCAGGGGACTGGAAAGCAGGCTCTTGTCTACATCATTGGTGATACAGCATTTTTGTTCAGTAACTTGGCATTGTGAAAGTTTTTCAAAACACAAACCTTTTGACTGATAATTCCATGTCCAAAAACATATTCTCCAGAATTACACAGGGGCTTATTGTAGCATTATTTGTGATACTGAAAATTTGAAAAGAATTTCAAGTGTCCTTCCTTATGGAAATAGTTAAATGATTAATGACATCCATAATATGGGATGGTCTACAGATATAAAAATGGATGAGGTTCATCAGTATGTTTCAAAGTAGAAACAACACTGAAAGCATTTTATACTGTCCACAGAAAAAGACTTAAAGGCATAAGAAACATTGACAATGGTTATCAATTAAGAAGGGAGTAAACTGTAGAAGGATATAATGAAAACTTATTTTTTGCTTAATTAATATCATTTGAAAATATTTTTACAATGCTTGCTAAAGCACTTCAATTTAAGAAAATCAGAACATGGCTGAAATTGACTTAAACTCTGTACTTCTCTCTAAGTCAGTTGTAAATCCATCTTTGGAAAAAAAGCATAAGTAATTCACTTTCTGCTTTGTAATATTTACCAGTATCCTACACTATAGATTGGTTTTCAGATTTTAAATCCCTCCTTTCTTCCAGGTAATAAAGGTAAGTACCTATTATTTAGGAAACCTTGTTATACATTGCCTCACTTGAGGAAAATTCTCTGAACTCATTCAAATGCGCTCTACATTTCTTAAAAGACTACTAATTAGAAACACTCTTTAAATCAAAATCAAACCCCCAGAAAATAGTTCTGAATTTATGTGGTGAAGAAATTGTTTAACATGAATCTGACTCAAAGAAAACACTGCACTGAGCTTTTAGGTAGCATTTGTATGCAGGATACCAGCGTTACGGAAGATGGAGATGTGTGAAGTAGGGTATTGAGCATGGAGTTAGACAGACCTGGCTGCAGCCCAGTCTTCCATTTCATGTTATGATTTCAGGCAAGGTACTTAACATCTCTGAGCCTTGGTTTCCTCATCTAAGGAAAGTGGGGCTGGTAACACATAATTAACTTTATGTACTGAAAACAAATAATAACAAATAATAGGCATCTAGTATCAATTTTTATATTGGTTCTGTATTATAGAGTTTCTAGCAAATTCCCTGAGGTAAATTATTGTTCAGATATTGCATTTCACTTGAAATCACTAATTGTAACCTCCTGAATCTATTTATCTCTTTAAGATCAGCAATATTTATTCTTTAATTTAAAAAGTAATACATGTGGCCGGGCGTGGTGGCTTACGCCTGTAATCCCATCATTTTGAGAGGCCAACGCAGGCAGATCACAGGGTCAGGAGATAGAGACCATCTTGGCTAACGCGGTGAAACCCTGTCTCTACTAAAAACATGAAAAATTAGCCGAGCATGGTGGCAAGTGCCTGTATTCTCAGCTACTCGGAAGGTTGAGGTAGGAGAATCACTTGAACCCAGGAGGCAATGACTGCAGTGAGCTGAGATCATGCCGCTGCACTCCAGCCTGGGCGACAGAGCAAGACTGTGTCTCAAAAAAAAAAAAAAAAAAAAAAAGTAATATATGTTAATTTTTCTAAATTTAAGAAACACAGATAAGAAGGGAAGAAAATAAAATATTCCCATTACCTAATTAGTTAGCAAAGGTTTATTAAATATCTATTTAATGGGCTAGGACCCATCATAGGTGCCAGGCACACAGATTAAAATAAGAGAGATATGGTCCACATCCCCGTGGCCCCTGTTCAGAATTCATAATCTTGAAAGAAGTGACAATAACCCAGATACATCTCCACATATTTTTCATTTCCATCAGAATTTTGGACTTTTTGAAGGGCTCATAATGACCCTGTCAAGGTCAATTTATTTTACAAATTTATTTAATATACTCCTTGCCCCTATGTGTTAAATCCCATCCTAACTTAGGGACACTGGGCCAGCAATTCTTTTCTTTTCCTGCATCATTAATTTTTCACTCTCTGCTGGATTATTCTCAACCTAAGCATGCTATTATTTTTCCCATTAAAATATTAACAACTTTCTCACACCGTTTCTCCTGTAGTTACTACCTCTTTTCTTTGCTCTCCTTTGCAGCAGCAAAATTCCTGGGATTGTTTATACATACTCTAAATCTTCTCCACCCGTTCTCTCATAAAGCCATATAAATTAGCCTTTTCTCCCACCTGCTCACTGAAACTATGCTCGTCAACACCACCAGTGGTCTCCATGATGCTGAATGCAATGGTTAATTTTCAGTTCCCCTTTTATTATCCATCAGAAACACCTGACACAACCAATCACTTTAATTGATGCACACCCTTTACTTGTGGCCCATACCACCCCTCCTTTGGAGTTCCTCCTACTTCACTGATTGGTCCTTCTCTTTCTCTTTTGCTGGTTCTTCTTTTCTCCCTGACCCCTTTATTAAACTGTAGAGAGTTAAGTTTCAATTCTTGGTTATTTTTCTCTATTTACATTTACTTTCTGTGTGATCTTATGCTCTCTGGTGGGTTTAGACATCATTTTCATGCTGATTACTCTCAAGCTTATTTATTCTCTCCAGACTGTTCTCTTGAACTGCATGTCCCAGGACAACTTACCTTCTTGATATCTCCACCTGAATCTACAATGGATCTTTTAAACTTATTATATTCTTATGTGAACTTCTAATTTTCTACCCTTTTCTAGCACCTCACAAGCTATCAACAAATCGTGTTGGATCAACCTTCAAAATATATTCAGAATCAAACCACTTCCTTCTCCTCTACTCTCACTCTGGTCCAAGCCTCCTGAGAAGGACTCCTATATTTTTTTCTCCTTTACAGTCAATTTGCAAGACAGTTGCCATTAGATCATTTTAAATATCTAAGTCAGATCATGTCAACCTCTTCTCAAAACCCTCCAATGTGGGACTCCATGTTTGGGTCCTCTTCCATGAACACTCCCTTCGTGGAAGCCTGTCTTCCCTTTCTACACTCCATCTCTCTCTATTCCCTTCCACTCAGTGTGGAAGCTGCTTTCCTCTCCTGGATTCCATCTTTCTGGATTCTCTCACTCAGTGTGAGAGTTAGCTGTTTCTTTCTCTCTCCTCCTGTTTCTCTCTCTCTCTAAATAAATCACTTTCTACAAACAAACAAACAACAACAACAACAACAACAACAACAAACCCTGCAATAGCACTCCCTGTTATTTAGAGTAAGAATTGTATTCACAGTAATAACCCTTTCCCTGTAATGGCTCTCCCTTTTATTTAGAGTAATACTATGATAACTTGCAATTAGTGTTTCATTAGCCAAAAGAACCATGAACTGGGTACCCTGACTTTATCACCTATAGCACTCTCCTTAATCACCAATTCCAGCTGCCTATGGCCTCACTGCTGTGCTGTGAAGAAGGGGCTTGCTCCTGCCTGACAGCCAGTGTTCTGGTTCTTCTCTATTCTTGAAGCACTGTTTCTCCAGATGACCCCTTGGCAACCTCCTCAATTTCTTTCAATTCTTTTCTCCTCTTAGTAAAGAATTACTAACCTGTCCAGCCACTCTGCCCCTCTGCTCTGTACCTAAGAGTCCACTTACTTAATTCCAGTTTTATTTTATTTCACATCACTTTCTAACATACTATATGATATTCTGTATATATTATATATAGAGAATATACATTATATCCACCATTGTGTGTGTATATAGGTATATATATATATATATATATATATATATATATATAAATTATACAAACATAACATACTATTTCATTAACCTTGTCTATCTCTCTTCACTAGAAAGTTAAGATACTGGAGGGCAAGTATTTTGATCTCTTTTGTTTATTGTATTCAAGGCCCCAGAGAAATGCTTTGTATATAGTACAAGCTCAGTTATATTTATTGAAAGACTGGAAACCATTGATTTTATTGCAAATTCAAAATAAGCTAATTTTTTGGGGAGATGGATACCCCATTTTATATGATGTGATTATTACGTATTATATGCCTGTATCAAGACATCTCATGGACCCCATAAATGTGTATACCTACTATTAATATGTACCCATGAAAATTAAAAATTTAAAATAAGCTGAATCCTAGTATTATAACCACCTTATACATTTATTAGAAGAGCATTAACATAATCATTAATAGAAAGAAAATAATTTAGTTTGATGATTAGATGTCTTCTTCCTCACCTCCCATGCCAAATTTTTTAAAATAGATAGAAAACAATGTATTTGACCTTTAAAAGCTACAACTAAATGATATTGGACATGTGGTAATAAATACATATCCAGTTTCAAAATCTTATTAATATATCATTTAGTGGCCAGGCGAGGTGGCTTATGCCTGTAATCCCAGCACTTTGGGAGGTCGAGGCAGGCAGATAGCCTGAGGTCAGGAGTTCAAGACCACTCTGGCCAACATGGTGAAACCCCATTTCTAAAAAAAAAAAAAAAAAAAAAATACCTATTATCTATAGATATATAGATATATATCTAATTTAAATGTCCATAAGATTGTAGGTAAATATATTTGACTTTTATATTTCTGTCTTTACTAGCTAAATGTATTTTAACTTGCATTATGTGTTACAAGCATTTTCTTTTATTAATTAAGAAAGTAAACTAATTAGATAAAATGTCATTAATGAAAGAATAACAATATAAAAATGCAGGGAGATCTGAGAGACACGGGCACTTATAGCTCTGCAGTCCAGATAGATGTCTGGCAGAGTTAAGGAAGATAGATGAGGCAACCTGGTCTAGTAAAGTAGAAGAAAATCCCAAGGTCTCAAATTAAGTGTGAGTCAATAGATATATCTGCCATCCCAGAAAGCCAGCTAAGTGTCACCCTCAGCCTGCTCAGGAGAGGACACAACCACATGACATATTTCAACTGATAATAAGAGCCAACGGTTGCTTGATCTGTTACAGAGGAGTTTGAGAGTCTACTGTTATTTACTAAACCACAGATTCTCAGTAAATTTAGAAAAAAAATTGTATGTGCTACTTCATAAAGACTTGACATCAGAGATTTTGAGAGCTGTGAATATTCTTACATACTCATGTCTATTCCAATGTAAAAAGTATATCACTAAGAGAGAATAATGTGATAACTTGCAATTAAAATATACAAGATAAATTTCCATTGATTTGTCATTTCTTACCAAAAGTCTTAAAATTAGTTTCTAGGAATTTATACAGACAGAACAATCATACATGGATTTAAAGATTTAACTTTACAGATCACTATTAATAGTGGGGAAATATAAAAATCTTACTATTCAGTAATAAGGAATTGATCGTATAATTTGATCTATGCATACAGTACAATATTATGCAGCTATTAAAATTATGAGGTCATAACTTATTTTGATAATTTAGTGAAGGTATTCACAAAATACTGACAACTGAAAGAAGTAGTTCATATTATATTATGAATTGTTAGAGCCCTTTTGTTTATATGTTTATGTAAATATATGCTTACATCCATACGCACACGCATACACACATACACACATACATCTTCACCAAATGCTGACAAGATATGCACCAATCAGTGAGTTTTAAGAGATTCCCAAACACTAGGAAATAATATGCCAAAAAAATGTGTATGGGCATTTTTCTTTCATAAGCTTCATCTAATTCTCAAAGGCCTGGTTCTAAAACTTTTGACTTTCTCCATGCCATTTACTAGTGCAGAACAATCCCATCAGTGATTAGGCAAACCAGTTTCCCAGAGAAGGGAATGCTAGGAATGTTAGGATATGCTAGTAAGGTTAGGATGAAGTAATAAAAATTGTGGAAGGCAATGGGCAATTTGAAAAAAAAAAATCTTTGAAAATTCTAATCACTCCTCAAAGGTTGTGACAGCACATTTCGTTACTAACAACATGCACAACGCTGTGGTGAACAGAGTTTCCATTTCTAGACCTGGCTTAGATTAGTTTCCTCATTAATAAGAAGGCAACTTTGCTCTAGACCTATGTAATCTTATTTTTAGAACGTGATAAAAATAATTAGAAAACTATAAACTCTGTAGAAGGAAATTATTGGCTGTACACCCCGTTACCTTAGCAAATATGAGCACTCACTCTAACTTGGGGTGATCAAGGCTTGTGCCTTCATTAAGTATATGAGAGGAGAGATGGAAAGAACCGCTTGGGTCATAACAACAGTTTCCAAGAGCAGAATGAGCTTATCATGGGTGTGAGGTCTCCAGTGGCCACATGAGAGTTTAGGAGATATTGCATGATTGCATTTAGATTTGTGTTCTCTATAGGCAGAGATGATCGAATTCACCTTTGTATCCCATGGTGTGTGTCACCTGGGTTGGCTGTCCCTCAGTTCTCTAAAGCAGAGAGAGAAGAACCTATGCTATAATGAGCAGAAAATTTGAAGGCAGGCACCACCGATTATGTGGTAAAGACACTTCCAGTTTTTTTTTTTTTTTTTTTTTTTAATGTAATAGCTAATATTTATTGACCACAGATGAAAGGCGTAGTACTACATTGAAGCATTTCACATACAGTTTTCTCATTTAATTTTTTTATTGTACTTCAGGTTCTGGGGTACATGTGCAGCTCTTTCAGGATCGTTGCATAGGTACATACATGGCAAGTAGTTTGCCGCAGTTTTAAGTCATTTTCAAGTAGCTGAAGACAAAGGAGAGAGGCCTTAGGACAATGTGTCCTATGGGACAGCCTCTGTGGTGTTCAGGAGCTACTGAGAGACAGAATTCTGAGGCCATATGAAAAATGATCTGGTAAAGAATAAAGCAAAAGGATCTTTCCTTTATAAACTTGTATAAGATCTAAAATGTGAATTATCCAATTAAAAAATGAATGTGGAAGTCCTTCCTCCCTGTCTAAAAAAATGCTTTTGGTGTAGAAGATGTGATTACATGGCAGCTATTCAGGTAGAGAGAGAAGGCCAGAAACCCTAGATAGGGATTGAGCTAGAATTCAAGCTCTAAACAGTAATTGACACTTCAGATAAATATTCAGGTAAAAGAGTTTGATCATTTGGTGCTATATAAAATACTGACTCCACCATTAAGCAGTTGGGGCAATACAAGACATTATAATGTAAGGTTTTCTTTGGAAGGCCATACTTTTCAGAGAAAACACTGTCATGTAAAAATATTTGATTTTTACAAAGACATGCAAAATGTTCCTTTGAGGTTATTTCTGGATGCATGAATTACACAAATTACCCAGAAACTATATTAAAAATAAATATAGAAGGACTGCCAAACTACCAGCTACAGAAAATGGATGGTCCTTTCCAGACAGGGCCAGGCAGGTGAATTCTCTCTCTAGGTCACTGGAATCCAGAGTTCAGGCTTTAGAGATTTAGACTAAGTTGGTAATTCAGAATGTAACCAGAAGCTTACAGGGGCAAGCCAGCAGGGATTCCAGGGGAAAGCAAAGAACTGATGCCATAAAATGGGAAAGATCAATGAGGTGTGTTGTGGAACACAGGAATATATGCATGAGTCTCAGGGGCTTAGTGTGTAGAGAATAGTGAAGAGAAGCTGACTTCACAGTTAAGCTTTTGAAGGAGATAAGGAGGAGGCTGCCTTGCCCAGCAGTAGAGCACAGACAAGATCACAGGTATTAATTACGTTTCTCATAAAGTTAAGATAATTTTAAATGCAAAAATGAAGACTTGCAAGTTATTGGGTAAAAGACTTCCAAATAGAGGAAAAGAGAAACTTTATAAGCTTCTGTCTCAGAGAGAATATCAACTTATCTAAGATTGTTTACACTAGCGGAAATGTTAAACACTGGGCTGCAAACCAAAATTAAAACACTACCAGTACACTGAATTTAACAATAAAGACAGGGAGTAATTTGCCAAGGCAAGCTACTGAAGCAAATAATATAAACAAGTTCAACAGCCTAGTCAATGCATTTTAGAGCAAACGAGACAGGGGGAGAACTGGTTGCTTGCCAGCACCTTGCCTCAGTGAGACATGCACTCTGTTATCCAGGAATAGTAATAGGTTAGAGGCTTGGGCTGGAGAGTCTTGTCATTTCATGTCGTTTTAGTGGAGATGGACTACATACAGGTCAATCACTTCTGGCATTTTATCCTTTGGGTTGATTTGTACATTACCAGCAACACTGATGTTTCCTCAAGTTCAAGGAGTAGGCTTCACTTGCAGATTTATTCAGATTTCAAATCAGCACCTCTAGTTTCTTATAACTTGCTCCAGCATAGCCACTAACAAACACCTTTAGCAAAAAATTAGTCTCACATGAAAATTAAAATAACTCAGACACAGAACTAATTTAATTCTGAAAATTTTTACCACTTTTATACCAGCAAGTATTACTGTTATTCTTACTTCAAACTTTTTGCTTATTATTAACTATATCTCTAGCAGGCAGCCACTTGGAGTGAAAATATAAATTCACGTTAATTCAAATAAAAAGGTCCTATAAAGCAAGCCGTGGAAAATGAATTAAAAAGTCATCATCCAAATGCATTTATTAAACATCTTGTTACACATCAACTGTGCAAAGCACACTGTCAATTATAGAACAGACTAAAGCTTTTGTTCTCTTGAAGTTCTTAATAAAAAATATCTAGAGGAGCGATGCAAAAAAGTTTAAAATGCAAAGCCATTAGGGGAAAATAATCAAATATTGGAAAAAATAAAGGAAGCTTTTATAGGATGTCAGGTAAAAAGTCAGCTCATTCGGGAGTGAGGGGGAAAGTGGGTGTGTATAGGACTAGGAAGAAAATCAAGTAGGTTAGCCATGAAAATTCAGTGTACTCCTTGGGCAGTGTAAAAGCAAATTCTTAACTATTCCTGCTTTCTATCAGAGAGGGCAAATTGGACTTACATGAAACCACAGAGTAAAAACAGTGCATATTGATCTGTCAGTTTTCCTAAAAACACTTACAGAAAATTCTTTAAGTAATCAAAACATCATCTTGTATTACAACAAACATAAATATACCATGGAGTTGAATGCAAAGGGTGGCATATATTTTAAAGAAAAACAATAAGACTAGAGTAAAATTTGGAGCCTGTCTTCGTTGCTTAATTAACATTGTACCTTATCAACCCATTAATCCAGAACAACTCATGCTTCCTATAGCATGAGCTATCGCTAGGAGCGTTTCTTTACCAGATGTGGAAAATAAAAAACTCTTTCTGTATTTGTGGTGGTTCTTAAGTAAGAAGTGATAGAAATGTTAAACATAGTATTTATTACTTGAAAACTGGCTAAAACAGGTACTTAGCAATGGCAAGATGCAAGATCTTTCATAAGTGAGAAGCGTATCTCACAAGTATATTGCTACATGCCATAAAATACGTCAAGACTCAATGCAAATATAAATCATTTCATTATTTACTTAAGAGGGGGAGGAGGCACTTCAACAGAAATCAGGGGAATAGAATATATATTTCTATTACTGGAGATGACTGAAAAAAATGGGAGAAATGTCAAGGCAAGATACTAAGGAAGACGCCATTGAAAACGTCAATAATTCATTTCAAAAGCAATTCTACACAATGGCTCTTTCAGTCCATATGGAAATAAGAAAGAGATATGTTCTTTCTTCTCCAGGAGTTGTGAGAGATTGGAGTGGGGACACTGGGTAAGTGGTATGGAAACATATCTAGCTATTTCATGAAGTAGCTAGTATATGGGAAAAAAGAGGCAGCAGATATAATCTGCAAAGCAGGAGAAAGCTAGTGAGAGGCACTCAGGTATCACTGAAAATTAGAATCACAGAACTCCAAAATGGCCTGTCCCACTTTCCTACTGGTTTTGGGGAAAATAGCACAATTAGAGGCAGGTGATATGTAATAATAATAATAATAATAAGAAATTACACAAAGTGTCATGGCAATTGCACATAAAAAGAACTTAATTAACTGGATTTCACTCAGGGGTATTTATGTATGTAGGCATTCCTATGTTATGGGATGAATAATCTTGCCTTTTAAAGGGATTGTAGCCACCAGTGAACTGCCAAAGGTACCGCTGAACAGTGGGTCCTTGCTAATAATGCTAAAGATAGGCCAACTCTGTTCTCTTTATCCGCAAACATTCTAGTTTCACTTTTCTCATCTGTCCTGAGGAGCTGAAGGGAAAAAAACGCTCAGTAGTTTCATCAAGCAGGGGCTATCTTTTCTTCATTTAAGATTCTCAGTGCCTGTGTACATGGTAGATAATAAATGTTTCTGAATTGAACAAATCAAAAAGAAAAATGGAAGGCAAGTGGTGATTCTGGGTTATACATTTAATCAAGGTAAGGTAAAGAAACTCTAAGATCAATATGAAGAGAAGAAAATAGAAATAGGAGTGTGGAAAAAGGAAAAAGCAAGAGAAAAGAAGTATGAAAACTTGAAAAGGATACAGTTACAGAAAAGGAAGTTTGGAGTGAACAATATAATGATATTTCTTTGATATACCAAAAATGAAATTTTAAAAAAATTGTGAGCTCTCTGACAGGAGGTGTTACACTCTGAATAATTGCTAATAATTTTTAACAAATCAATTTAAAGGTAGTAATAATCTTTTTCCCATTTACACTTATAAAACTGACACATTAATTGATGATAATAAAATCTTTTCTTTGAGCTACTTATACTATGACATTGATTTGATAGAGCAGATAAATAGCCTTCATTATGTATCTAGGATGCAGGGATATTTTCATCTGGAAAACTCAAGGTGAGCTTCCTTAGAATTCTCTAGGTCAGGATGCGTAAACTCACTGGCATTCGGTGAGCAGCTTCTTTCACCATTCCTTTGTCCCTGTGCCATAAACAGGAAAAAGCAGCATGACGTTTAATGTGTCAGTAACAGTCAGGTTTATTAAACACTATCCCTCTCTCCTGATATTTAAAGAAGGTGACTTATTTTCTGTCCTGGGCAGCAGAGATAATAGAATGATGGAAAAAATAGAGATTTGGATTTCTGTGGATGGTTCTTTTGGAGAGATCAAGGGAGTTAAGGGAACGCAGAGTTTCCTGTTTGAGTGCTTGTTTTGTGTATGCTGTTTTAAATTTCCCTTTGGGGAATATCATATATAAGATAAAATATGAAAATAATGACTATAGCCAGTGCAATACATGGTCTTATAGCAGACATTAATACATATTAATTAATGTTAATGCATATTATTTTGTTCATCTATTTAATTGAAAGCAAAATTTAAAATCTTGTTATCCCACAATATAAAATTTAATATATTCAACAACTGCCACACATGAAAGAACTACATATAGTGGGTTGTGATTAAATATTACTTTTGGAAGAATGAGCAGATTCTGCCAGAAGCATCTCTCCATGGCAGAGTCAGAATTCAAAAAAATCTTACATGCATTTCTGTTCACTGCATTGAGTTGAAGAACTTGACACATGCTTAACATTACACACTCTAAAAATCCTAAGAGTAATTTTTAAAGGTGAGGTCAATAAACACCCAGAAGATTATAAAAATCTAAAAGACCATTGTTATTTACTTGTCACCTGACAAAAACCAATATTTTAAATAATAAGGTGTGGTTTTCATATTGTCACTGAGTACTAGCATGTTTCTTGACAGGCAGAATCATGTGAAAATCATATTCAGCTGAAATTTATGGAAACATTGTGGAAACCTTAATCAAATAGACTCAGGAAAGAAATAAAAACCATAACCAGATGCACTTGGAAGAAACTTGTTTAAGCATGGTGAATAATAACTAGGTTAACAAGAGTAATTAGACGTCAAATGAATCTGCATTTTCAAACTCTGAGGCTGCCCGTACTGAACTAATAAGAAATAGAATACATAAGATGCTATTATATTTAAACTGAAAAAGGCTTAGAAAAGTTGTGTTGACATACTTGGTTGAGATTTAGTTACAAGGATTTTGGAAGTATACTATTGGCACACAAATGTGCATATAGCTTGGAGTTCAAAACCAGACTGTCCTTCTTATCTTTTAGTGTTAAGAAAATTGTTTTAAAGTAGAACCAGGGACCTATGGATGAGTGACCTCTGATTTTACATGCAAACTTTTGTGTACAGTTTTCTGAAAAGAGAAGTTATTGTTTCATGGGAAACAGAAATTTTCAAATCCTACTAATTCTGGTGTTTCTAGAATGACTAAATATGGCATTAAATCCACAGTGTAACTATATGTTACACTGTTAGCTTCCCATGTGGATTTTATAACATCAGCCTCACCACACTTAATTCAGTGTCTCTCATCGAGCAGGTTCACAATATATGTTTGCTATTGATAATGATGACAATAGTCCAAGCCATGATCTCATTTTCCAGACCATGTTCCCCTCTTCATTTTCAAGTTTCTCTGTAGGCCCAGCAAGGTTTTTATTCTCTCTCTTCATAGCAATAAACCTGTCATTGTGATCAGGTCAGACATAAAATTTGCCAAGGCTAGCACACAGATTCTTTTCCCTGCAAGTAAGCTTGCCTTATTCTTGATTCTATCCTTGATGACAGAAAGGCCATCTTGTATATCATCTGTCCATTTGTAGACCAAATGGTCTACAAGGACAGGGCATCTAAATTTTGCCAAGCTTATTTTGTAAACCACTGCCTAGTTTGTGATTAAGGCTGAGATGACAAGGTTTTCTTCACAGCAGCAGAAGGAATATGTTCTTTCTTTCCTTCCAGAACAGCTTATTACATAGTTTTAAAATATATGTAAAAAAAATTTTTTTTAGAATATACCTAGTCCCCAGCGTACTACTTTTCATGAAGCTCCAAATATTTATCTTCATTTGTTTATGAAAAACATGTATCTAAATAAGTGTTTTTCTTCTTCCTGAGAATGAGTCATATTTTAACAATTTTACCTATATCTCTATAAATGCATTTTATTTAAACAAGGAAACAAAAAAGTGTCAAAAAGTGGGTAAACATAATCTAACAGGTGTTTGAATTTGGACTATATTATATACCATTATTCTTACAATATCAATGGCCAAGCCAAGTCTCAAGTATAATATAGAAAAGCAGTTTCTCATCTGATAATTTTTTACAGAAAGGTTTGTTGTTTTAAATGTCTGCATTTACATTTTTTATTATGTTCTATATACTTGCTTTAATAATTTAAATGTTACAGAAATATTGGTTTAGAATATAAGAAACCCACTACAATCTCATCCAATCAAAGACAACTACTATTATCAGTTTGGTACATATTATTAATGTACTAATATATTATTATTTTAATAATATGAGATTGCTTTTTAAGGAAACATGAAAATATTTCACCATTTTGTTTTTTTACTTAATATTTACTTGATATTTTCCACATCAGTGTATATTAGAACTACTTTATTTTTTATTAAAGAGCTATATAAGAATTCACTATAATTTATTAAATCAACACCTTGTTGATAGATATTCACAATGTTTTCTATTTTTCACTCTTATAACCAATGTGTCAGTGAACATTCTTTATGTACTCATATGAGTGCTTCTGTAGAATGATTGCAGACAGATGAAAGATTCAAAGGAATTAATGTTTTAACAAATACTGCTAAACATATTCCAAAAGTATTGTAAAGAATTTACATGTTCACCAGTAGTATATAAAAGAATCTGTCTTACACACTTTTCAATGTTTTTAAACTTGTACAATAACAGCTTTCTAAAGCAAGTCACAAATTCAGATGACTTCAAGAACAAATAGATACCAAAAAACGTTCATTAACACAGACTGAAAAAATGAAGTAGTAGAATCCAGCCAATTTAATTTTAGTAAATACGATGACAGCCAAAACAAACACATCTTCAGTTCTCAGGTTGCCAGTTTTCAGCCCTGTCTTAATGGAATACACCTAGTTTTGATTTTATAAAGCACAGAATTTCCTTTCCTTGAGAAAGCAATATAACCTTTAATGAAATGATTAATTTCACTGGACACACCTTATTTTTACCTTATTTTCTTTCTTTACTTTTGCTTCAAAATTTACAGTTATGAGAAGAATTTATTCTCTCCTAGACAGGATTCATTATATGTTGTATTGATTTTTATCACCACAAATCTTCTGTAAGAGATATGTTGAAAACAGTAAAATATATTGTCGTATGTTTTGCCCATTTATAAAAACAATTTCTTACACTTATCAACTTGCTAGAAAGTCTTCAAACTTAAATAGAAGATTATTTTAATACTCTTATTATTCCCATACCAGTAATAGAGAAAAACCATGAAAATACACTCCTCGTCTGAAACATAAGCAACATCGTGCTAAGGTTTACATTTAATCTAGCAAAATCACCCTTGAGTAGAAAAAAGAAATATCATTATTTTAGCTTGACAGAGAGAGAGATAGAGAGAGAGAGAGAGAGAGAGAGAGAGAGAGAAAGAAATGCTGTGTCCTTTTGATAACAGTGGTTATCTTGTGGTCTATGAGAAAGGGTGAAGGCCATGGAGAAAATTGGTTCTGCTCTCATTTTTCTAGTCCCACTGCATCAATAAACCTCTGGAAGTTTCAACACAGAGCACACAGTGTGAGCCTGGAGCAGCTTGGCTTCTCTTTGCACTTTGTTATGCTCTTTAACCTTATAAGATTGTCAAGTAAAGATGGCTAAGTAAGGGATTCCCATTGCTACAGTGTAAATGGAAGACAGGATTTCAAAGCAGAATAGCTCCTCCATCAATTTGAGATTGGGGGTGTCATGACAATTAGGAAAGTGAGTTTGCAAATGAGTCGTTATTCTAATTTCACTTTTGTATTTACAACTATTATTTATGCCATCCTTTTGTCTTTAGGGGCTTAAAAATTAAACACCTACACATAAAATGAAGCATAAAACTAGAGGCATTTTTCAACACTTGATTTATATTTGACAGAAATGTTGAAGCTATCACCTCTAATGGATGTAAGAGAAAGTTATACGATGTTGACAATTGGAAATCAAACCCATGTTGAGGAAAAATCCTTAAATGTCCACATTAAAAGTATACCATATTTTCCTGCTTTGAAAAATCATTTTGGGGAAAATAAGAATTTTAAGAAATTATTTTAGGTGTTCTAAATTACAGTTCCATACATTAGTTTTTATTTTTTTCTTAATGAGAAATATCTCATACTATACATTTACTTTTGATTTTTAAAGGTAATCATGAGTGATATAAAAATAACTTTGTTTTGGGAAATGTATGCCTCAGAGTAGGAAAAAAATTTCCAAGAGTAACACAAATTTTTAGATATTTATTTTGGCTTGATGTTAAAAACCTAAAGAAACAACAAAATTGGAATCAGCTGTGCTTAAAATAAAGAAGCACCAGGAAAAGACAGTACTATTATATTTTATAAGAAAAAAGTCCAAGACAGGCTCCTAAATTCATCATATTCATGAAGAGTTTTTTAAAAAACTAATTACAAGAGGAAAAATTTCTTTCTAACTATCTCATGTTATATGCAAATACATACTTTCAACACTACCCTGAAAACAACACTGAAATACACATAGCTTGTAAATATTTGATTCATTTGTGTATCCATTCATCCTTACATAAATTATAAAGATGATTTTTCTTTACATTTTTTCTGCACTCCTTGTCTGTAATTGTAAATAACTGGAGTTATAATTTAAAATTGAGAGAGCCATTTGCTATATGACAATCATATTTATTTCATTGGAATTCTCTCTGGTTTAGACTTCTGGACCCTTTTTTTTTTCAGATTAGTAATTGAAACTGATTGACAGATATCCCAAGGCATATATAAATACTATATAAATTAGAGCAGCTCATTGCAAAGGGAATTTTAAAAGGACGTTTGTAGTTCTATGCTTGGAGAACTGAGGTTACCAAACATACTTTACCTTCAAAATTTCATTTGCTTTAAAAAGAACTACTCCCTTTTGTAAATCCTCATAGATATTCTAGTCTATGACAATGTTGCATTTTAGCTACATTTGGCAAACTATAAAGATACATCTGTTAAAACTTTGCATTCCTCATTTTTAAAAACATTTGCAATCATGAAATTTCTCTTAGCATTAATTTTCTTCTTTTGCTTCGCATTTCTTTCTCAAATTCTTTCTCTCATACACATTAAGTTTCGTAGACAAGAGAATTATCTCTTGTAATTCAAATCTTTAAACACTTTGCAAATACCTTTACAAACAGAAATAGGTGTTTGCTAAAATTGTAATTTCAGTTAAATTCCAAAAAGTCCCCTGTGTGCCCAACACTATGCTATATGTTCTGAATAAATCAGACATATATCTTGTCTTTGAAAAACTTCAGAGCAAGGGTCTTCTAACATTTTAAATCATACATCCCCTCCAGTTCAAAAAAATGTTTCTACATGCACTCCTCTGCATGTGTGTACATGTATTTACACATAACATAATATATTATTATTTAAGTGAATTAGTCTGTTTTCAATCTGCCAATAAAGATATACCTGAGACTGGGAAGAAAAATAGGTTTAATGGACACACAATTCCACGTGGCTGGGGAGGCCTCACAATCATGGCAGAAGACAAAAGTCACTTCTTACCTGGTGGTGGCAAGACAGAATAAAAGCTTGTGTAGGGAAACTCACATTTTTGAAACCACCAGATCTCATGAGATTTATTCACTATCATGATAACAGGACAGGAAAGACCTGCTGCCATTATACAACTACCTCTCACAGGGACCATCCCACAATATGGGAGAATTCAATATGAGATTTGGGTGGGGACATAGCCAAACCATATCATTCAGGCCCTGACCCCTCCCAAACTCACGTCATCACATTGGAAAACAAATTATTCCTTGCCAACAGTCCCCCAAAGTCTGAACTCATTTCAGCATTAACACTAAAGTCCACAGTTCAAAGTCTCATTTGAGACAAGGCAAGTCCCTTCTGCCTAGAGCTTGTAAAACCGAAGGCAAGTTAGTTACTTCCTAGATACAATGGGGATACAGGCATTGGGTAAATACAGCCATTCCAAATGGAGACATTGGCCAAAACAAAGGGGCTGATAGGGCCCATGCAAGTCTGAAATTCAGTGGGGCAGTCAAATTTTAAAGTTCTAAAATGATCTCCTTTGACTCCATGTCTCACATCCAGGTCACACTGGTGAAAGAGGTGGGATCTCATGATCTTGGGCAGTTCTGTCCCTGTGGCTTTCCAGGGTACAGACTCCCTCCTGGCTACTTTTGTGGACTGGTGTTGGGTGTCTGTGGCTTTTCCAGGCACACAGTGCAAGCCGTTAATGGATCTACCATTCTGGGGTGGGGAGGACAGTGGCCCTCTTCTATTGACTCCACTAGATGGTGCCCTAGTAGGGACTCCGTGTGGGGCCTCTGACTCCACATTTCCCTTCCACACTGCTCTAGCGGAGGTTCTCCATGAGAGTCTCAACCCTGCAGCAAACTTCTGCCTGGACATCCAGGCATTTTCATTCATCTTCTGAAATCTGGGTAGAGGTTCCCAAACCTCAGTTCTTGACTTCTGTGCACTGGCAGGCTTAATACCATGTGTAACTGCCACAGCTTGAGGCTTGCTCCCTCTGAAGCCATGGTCTGAGCTGTACACTGACCCCTTTCAGGCATGGCAGCTGGAATGGCTGAGACACAAGGCACCAAGACCCTAGGCTGCACACAGCACAGGGACCCTGGGCTTAGCCTATAAAACCGATTTTCTCCTAGGCTTCTGGGCCTGTGACGGTTGGGCTACAAGGTCTCTGACATGCCCGGGAGACATTTTCCCCACTCATTCGGTGATTAACACTTGTCTCCTCATTACTTATGCAAATTTCTGCAGCTGGCTTGAATTTCTCAAAAAATGGGATTTTCTTTTCTATTGCATTGTTAGGCTGCAAATTTTCCAAACTTTTATGCTCTATTTACCATTTAAAACTGAATACCTTTAACATTGCTCAAGTCATCTCTTGAATGGTTTGCTGCTTAGAAATTTCTTCCACCAGATACCGTAAATCATCTCTGTCAAGTTCAAAGTTCTACAAATCTCTAGGGCAGGGGGGAAATGCTACTAGCTGCTTTGCTAAAACATAACAAGGATCACCATTGCTCTACTTCCCAACAAGTTCCTTATGTCCATCTGAGACCTACTCAGCCTGAATTTCAGTGTCCATGTCATTAGCAGCATTTTGGTCAAAGCCACTCAACAGGTCTCCATGAAGTTTCAAACTTTCCAACATTTTCCAATCTTCCTCTGAACCCTCCAAACTGTTTCAATCTCTGCCTGTTACCCAGTTCCAAAGTCCCTTCCACACTTTTGGGTATCTTTTCGGCATCACCCCACTCTACTGATACCAATTTACTGTATTGGTCAGTTTTCACACTGCTGATGAAGACATACCTGAGACTGGGCAATTTACAAAAGAAAAAGGTTCAATGGACTTAAGGTTTCAGATGGCTGGAGAAGCCTCAAAATCTTGGTAGAAGGCAAAAAGAAGCAAGTCATATCTTATGTGGATGGTGGTAAGCAAAGAGATAACTTATGCAGAGAATCTCTCATTTTTAAAACTATCAGATCTTGTAAGACTTATTCATTATCATGAGAAGAGCACAGGAAAGACCCACCCCCATGACTCAATTATCTCCCACTTGGTCCCACCCATAACACGTTGGAAGTATGGAAGCTTAAAGATGAGATTTTGGTGGGGACATAGAGCCAAATTATATCAAGAGGCATAGTATATAAATTGTATCACATAAAAATATAAAAATTAGACATGATAGTACAACATAAATATAAATACTGATATTTTAAATTTTACTTCCAAAAGATCTTCTGGCTCACTCCATAGGTTACCTGCATTCTGCTTTCGAGTTCACTGGTATAGAGGCGAAGATAGCATGTACATAGATAATTTCAATAAAGTTGTCATTTATGTGGTTAACAGTAAACGGAAGGTGCTAAACATGAAAAGAGGTCAGAAAGGACTGTCTGGAGAAGGGAAACTAGAGACAACCCTTCAAGTATAAACAGGAGCTAGTCACACACAAAAAAAGAGGAAGAGAATGAATAGAAGAATATTCCAACCAGTACAAGCAATTTATGTAAAAGCAAAAAGGTGTGAAGACAAGAGGGTGTTTATAAAGGAATTCAGGACTAGTGAAATGTAGAATCAGAGATGGAGCAATGATGCTGAAAAAGAATGGGGAAGGCTGGTAATTTTTAAAAGTGGCTTTGATCTTATCAATGTATGGAAAATCTTTGAAGACATTTAAGAGATTGAACGAAAGTCATGATCAGATATTTGTTTTGGATTAGCCTCTAGGCAGTTGTATTGGGAATGGATTTGAAGGTATGCAAACAGCACCAGAGAAACTCATTGGTAGCCTCGCCCTATATCCAGCTGAGAGATGAAGAATAACAGAATTAATGTGGTGGCAGTGAAGCAGGAAGGGATGAGTAGTAACATGAGGAAAGAAGCCAGTAGAATTTGGTAGTGATTTTCTGGAAGTGACTGGTAAGTAAGAGGGAATAATGTCAGTTACTTTGTAGTTTTCTAATTTAGATGACTGGCAACTTTTAACTGAGATCGTGAATACAGTGCAGTGGCAGAAAAAGATTTAATGTTTTGGGGAACCTCCATACAGTTCTTCATAATGGCTATGCTAATTTACATTCACACCAACAGTGTAAAAGTGTTCCCACTTCTCCACAACCTCACCAATACTTGTTACCTTTTTTTCCTTTTTACATTAGCCATTTGGACTGGTGTGAGGTAATATCTCATTGTGATTTTAGTTTGCATTTTTTTTGCACTTTTAAAATGATTAATAATGTAGAATACTTTTTCATGTGCTTATTGACCATTTTTAGGTGTTCTTTGAAAATTGTTTATTTAGGATAAAAACTCTCAACGAATTAGGTATAGAAAGAATGTACACAATACATGTACAATGTACACAACAGAATACAGGCCATATATAAAAAGCCTGCAACTAACATCATACCTAATGGTAAAGTTGAAAACTTGTTCTCTAAGATCAGGAACAAGACAAGGATTTCCACTCATGCCACTTTATTCAAATAGTACTGATGGTTTTTTTCCAGAACAATTAGGCAAGACAAGAAATAAAAGGCATCTAAATAGAAAAGAAAGTAGTGAAATTGTTGCTATTTGCTGATGACATAGAAAACTCTAAAGACTCCACCAAAAACTATTAAAACTGATAAAGAAATACAGTAAAGTTATAGGATAAAAAATCAACACTCAAAAATCAGTAGCATTCTTATAGATAATTCAAAAAAGAAATCAAGAAAACAGTCTCAATTGTAATAGTGCCAAAAAATACTTAGAATAAATTAACCAAGGAGATAAAAGATCTGTGCACTGAAAACTATAATACACCGAGAAAAGAAATTGAAGACACAAATAAATGAGAATATATATACCTTATGTTCAACTTTTCTAGAAGAGTATAGATTGGAAGAATAAATATTGTTGAAAAATTTCCATACTACCCAAAGAGATCTATAGATTTAATGCAATCCCTTGTATTGGAATAAAAATTCTAATGCCACTTTTCACAGAAACATGAAAAAAATAATTCTAAAATTCATATGGAACCACAAACACACACAAAAAACAAATAGCCAAGGCAGTCCTGAACAAAAAGAACAAAACTGGAGACATCACACTACTGTTAACAGCATCCTTGGGGTGTCACTTTTCTGGCTGGAAACCTCTGTGGCCAGTGGTGCCTTTGCCTGAGTTTTGCCTGATCCCACTGGGCTCATTCCACCCAATCGACCTGGCAGGCTGCACTCAGCTCACACTACCAACCTGGATCCCATGCCTACCAAGGGTAAGTCAGGCATGGAGCAGCAAGGGCTATGTGAGCAAGCCTGGGGTCTGGCCACTGCGTAGTCAGAAACTGGCTCCTGTAACAGGGAGTTAGCTCCAGGTGCTGGTGGGATTGGCAGCCTGGCCTTAAGCCTTGAGGCCCTTCCTTGTCTAGAGGTGGGGACCCACCCTCTTCTACCCAGGGACCTGTCTACCTCCTGGGACTGTTCATGGTGCCCAGGGTGTAGGTGCCAATGGACACCTGCAAGGACCGTGTCAAGCTGTACTCAGCATCTCATCAGTTTCCCTCCTCTGCTTGTCAGTGCCCAAAGTCTGCAAAGGGATGAGGCAGCAGAGGGCTGGTATGTCGGCACTGTCCCAAGCATATGCAAACCCAGACTAGCTATGACAGCAAATGGGCTCTGCCCCATCTTTGCTCCAAGATTGGAGTGGGCACGGACAGCAGGTAGAAGCCAAGTAGTAGGAGCAGGAACTTCTGAGCTCGTGAGTGCGGGGGCAGGGAGGGGCCTTCCCGGGTTCCCAGGAGTGCAGAATCTACAACCATGGTTTGGGCAGCTGCACCTGCACTCGTGATGTGGGAATAAAAGGCTTCTGTTTGCTCCATTAAGTAGGAGACGTGGGTCCAGAGCCAAGATGGGCAGCTGCAACTGCACCCAGGAGGGCAGGTCTCCTGCCTGTTCTGGCCCCAAGAGCACAAGGATGCCCAGATCTGCAGTTGTGACTTGGGTGGCTGCAGTGGCTCCTGGGGAACTCCTGTCCCAACTTGAAAGGAAGGGGGATGCACTTGTCCCCTTTCCTGCCTGACCCATGGAGCATGCAGGCCCAGCTGCACATCCCTGCAACAGCGGCATGATGACAGTGACCACTCCAGACAACCCACTGCTGCCATCACTACCTGACTTCAAATTACGTTACAAAGAAATAATAGTAAAAACAGTAAGGTACTGGCATAAACATAAAAAAAAAATTGACCAATGAAACAAAGTAGAGAAACCAGAAGTAAGCTAAAAAATAGTCCATGGTCAATTAATATTTCACAAAGCTGCCAAGAACACACAATGGAGAACAGACAGTCTCTTCAATAAAGGGTGTTGAGAAAACTGGATATCCACATGCAGAAAGATAAAACGACCTTTATCCCTTTATCTCATATTAGTTACAAAAATAAACTCAAAATGGATTAAAGACTTCTAGTACAGTTACCCATCTAAGCCCTGAAACAGTAACTGTACTAGAAGAAAGCACAGGAAAATGTCGTGTAGGAAAACACTACATGACATTGGTCTGGGCAATAATTTTTTAAAAATCTGATTCTAAAACATCAAGCAACAAAAGCAAAAGTACACAAAGGGAATTGTATCAAACTATCAAGTTTTGCACAGCAAAGGAAGCAATTAATATGGTGAAGAAATTATCTGTAAATTAGGAGAAAATATCTGCAATCAAAACATCTTATAGGAAGTTAATATCAAAGTGTGTAAGGAACTCAGAAAAATCAATAGCAAGAAACAGATAACTTGATTAAAAGAGAGGCAAAGGACTTAACATTTCTATCAACAGTATGCATCAGTGAAACAAATCTGTAATAAAAAAAGTTTTGCTCATTTGACAGACATAATATTACATCATTTTATTTCAATTTCTTTGACTGCTGTTGAGGATAAACAATTTTTTAATTGTTTTTTAGCTCTTCCTCCTTCTCTCCCTCACTTCTCTTTCTCTCTCTCTCTCTCCTCCTTCCCTTTCTTTCTCTCCCTCTCCTTCTGTTCTTCTTTCTTTCTATTGCCCTTTCATTTATTTTAGGCCATTTTTCTACTGGGGTCTTGTTGATGTTCTCATTAGTTTGTGGATGTCCTTAAATAATAAGGCTACTCAAATTCCATGGGCATCTATGAAATAAACATGCTTTAAGTAGTTGCCCATTTATCTCTTTATGTAGTTTAC
This sequence comes from Saimiri boliviensis, assembly GCF_048565385.1. Classification (NCBI taxonomy): domain Eukaryota; kingdom Metazoa; phylum Chordata; class Mammalia; order Primates; family Cebidae; genus Saimiri; species Saimiri boliviensis. Next base: position 74,181,923 of record NC_133453.1, read on the forward strand.
AATTTTCCATCCCTTCATATTCTATACTTTAAATTACCTATTTTTAAAAGTAATAGTTAGATGTGTCTTCAGGAAATCTAGAGCCTACTAAAAAATACCAAGAAGGCAATAAATGGAATCTATATCCAACCACCTAGACATACCACTTTTATTTTGTGCATGTGTTTGTGACATTTATATGTGTGTACATAGATAATTATCCTTTCTTACATGCACATACATCATTTAAGAGTCAAATGGTATCATACTTTAAATGCTGTTTTCATGAACTTTTTCACTTATGTTTATATTTCAGAGAGCTCCCCATAATAAAATATGCTGTGAAAACACCTTTACTTAATACCTCAGAAAATTTACTTTGCATATTTAATAATTTGTTTAATGACTTCCTCATTTTTGAACAGGCAGATGTTTCCCATTTTATTACTTTAAATATAATCTCAATAAACATCTTTTTACACATTGCTTTGTGTTCATAATTATTGCCGTAATTTCTTTTTATATTTGGAATTTCTAAGTCAGAGAGTGTGCAGACTTTAAGATTTTAAGATACGTAATGACAAATAGTCTCCTAGAAAAGTTGAACCAAATTCCTGGACCATCATGTAGTATAATATGGTCCATTTCTCCACATCATCATCAGTGTTGAACGCATTTATGATGGCCTACATTGAGTGTTTACAATGCGCCCGAGTCTATGTCTACTTTGTTGATGAAGTATCTGAAGATTTCTAAAGTCTCAGCAGTTTGCTTAAATCCTCACAGATAATTAGACGATGGGGTATACTCAAAGTTCAAAAAGACCTTAACGATGACACTCTGTCAATATGCTAAATTGTTTCCCAAAGCTTTATATGTTCAGATGATCAGTATAAAGCAAAGGTTTTTGATTTGTAATTGTGTTGAGTCTTTTAATTTTTAAGTTTAGAGGTCATCAGAACTTTTTCTGTGAAAAGCTCCCACAAGTCCTTGCCAATTATCCTCATCAGATTCCTATTTCTTTTTAATGCTATCTAATAATTCTTTATATTTTAATAATATTGTCCATTTGTATCATATATGCAGTACATATTCTTTTAAGTGTTTTATTTTGAAAATAGAATTCAGAAGATTTTCTAATGTGCATAAATGAATTTTCCAATCAAAATTTCAGCAGGCTCTTTTGTAGATATCAACAAGCTGACTCTGAAATTCACAGTGTAATACAAAGGAATTAGAATACCAAAGCAATTTTGTAAAAGAAGAGGACTCACACTACCTGATTTCGAGACTTACTATAAAGCTACTGTAATAAAGACAGTGTGATAATAGGAAAAGTACAAATCCATACATCAATCAGACACAATAGAGAGACCAGAAATACACCTGCACAAATGTGATTGATTTTCTGACAAAAATGCAAAGTCAATTTAGGATATAAAGAATAGTTTAAAAAAATGTGATGAAACAATCAGATGTCTGTAAGTAAGTAAAATAGTGAACTTCAATCTCTTACATTATGCAAAAATTAACTCCAAATAGATCATACAGCTAAATACAAAACATAATATCATAATACATTTCGAAGAAAAAATAGTTGAAAATCACTGTGACCTTGGTTTAGGCAAAGACCTTTTACATATAACATCAGGCCAGGGGAGGTGGCTCATGCCTGTAATCCAGTACTTTGGGAGGCTAAGGAGGGCAGGTCACTTGAGATTAGGAGTTCAAGACCAGCCTGGCAGACATGGTGAAATCCCGTCTCTGCTAAAAATACAAAAATTAGGCGTGATGTCATATGCCTGTAGTCCCAACTTCTCAGGAGGCTGAGGCAGAATAATTGCTTAACCCAGGAGGCAGAGGTTGCAGTGAGCCAAGAGCCAAGATTATGCCACTGCACTTCAGCCTGGGTGACAGAGCAAGATTCTGTTCCCCACCAAAAAAGAAAATGAGAGCAAGATTCTACCCTCCCCTCAAAAAAGAAAATGATATAACATCAAAATCATAATCCACAGGAGAAAAAAAAATTGAAAAACATGACTTTATCAAATTTTAAAACTCTAAAAGAACATGATCAAGAAAATGAAAAAGCATGCCACAGAGAGAGAGAAAATGTTTGCAAATCACGTATTTCCTACAGTATTTTTATGAAGAATATTTATAGAGAACTCTCTATAGAGAACTATTTATATTTATATTTTGAGAACTCTCAAAACTCAAAAATAGAAAACAACTTAGTATAATTTGGGCAAAATATTTGAACAAACACTTCACAAAAGAGAGCAAACAATGGTGAATAAGCAGAAGAAAACATGTTCAATGTTATTGTAAGGATATGCAAATTAAAACCAGAGTGATAATTAGAATGGTTAAAATAACATAAAAAAATAAAAACTGATAATACCAAGTGCTGGTGAAGATATGGAGCAATGGGAATGTTCATCCATTGTTGGTGGGAATTTAGGATGGTATATCATTTTGGGAGACAATTTTGCAGTCTGAGAAAGCTAAACATACACTTATCATGTGATACACAATCCCACTAGGGTATTTGCCCATGAAAAATAAAAATTTAGGTTTTCACAGAAATTTCTACATGTATATTTATAGCGGCCTTATGTAAATCATCACAAGCTAAATGACCTAAATATCTTATAGTGGATGGATGAATAAACAAATTATGGCACATTCATACAAATAAATACTACTTAGCAATACCAGAGAAAAAATTATTATTACATGCAAGAACATGAATGAATTTCAATGCATTATGAAAGAGGTCAGATGGTAAAGATTACATTCTCTGTGTTCCATTGAAGACATTCTAGAAAAGGCAATACTAGAGTGACCTAGAGTAGATTAGTTGCCAGGGATGATGGTAGGGATAAGTTGACGAGGGGACGTGCAGGGAACAGTAATGGAAAGGTTCTGTACTTTGATTGTTGTGAAAGTTACATGACTGTACAATTGTCAAAACTCACAAAATTATAAACCAAGAAGTATAAATTTTACTGTTTATAAGTTCAAAAATGAATAAATAATTTTGCTTTCTTGCATTGCTTAGATTTTTTTCTAGGTCAAAGTCACATAAATACCTATAAGCTATTGAATTTATTCAATGTTCAATAATATTTTTAAAGAGTATGTTAAATTGTTATTTAAATTTTACTTTAATATTGTGTAATACACAGATCACATCTTATTTTTTCCCCAAACAAAGAATTGTTCTAGTACCATCTACTCAATTAGCCATAGTTCTTCCCTCCTTCCCCTATTTGAATTGTCTCTTTTATCAGACACTAATTATGTGCACCTCAGTTTGTTAAAAGACTTTCCTTTGAGAGCTTCTTCATGGACTTATGATTATTTTGGCAGTGCATTTTATGATTGCATGTATTTAGTGTCTAGTTTTGGATTCTACTCCATTTTATTGCTCTGATGTTTGCTTTTCTGTGTGTCCTTGTTATGCATTGATACCCTGTAGACTTTTTAGCATAACTTGTAATTCTGTAGCTTAGCTGAAGAAAAGGGTTGGAGGCATTGACCTCTATGTCAGTAACAAAGTCATAATAGCAGCTTTGCTTGATTAGAAAGAACAGGACAGACACAAGCTCAACAGATTGAAGATGGATCTCCAGGGAGCCCCGCCATTTGAATAGAAGTAAAGTATCAATAACTCTTTTGTGGGCACGTCGTTTGACCTCTACAGTATTTACTGTTTTCAATGAGGCAACTTCATTCATTTATATTACCTGTAGCCACCTATTAGGGTTTGAGTTTGTGATTTGTGACTCTCTGATGGAAGAACAGAGACCGAAGAGACAGTGAAAGGGGACTTTACATAAAAGATCCACAAAATATGAGGGAAACCAAGAGGGAGCAGTACAACAGCCTAGGGAGGGAACACGAAGAAAAATGTAGTTAACAGTGGCAAATACCCCTGAGAGAGCCAGTCAAGATAAGGGCTGTGGGTCATCTGTACCTTTAGAAAGAGCATGCTCTGTTAAATAGGGTTAGAAATCAGATCGCACTGTGCTGAGGAGTGACTGTATCTTAGAAATCAGAGATAATGAATGTAGGCTACTGCTTGGAGAGCTTGAATGAGATGGAGATGACAGAAAGCCTCTCCAACTGGTAGTGAAGAAAGAGTTTCGTTTGTTTTTGTTTGTCAATTTGCTTTTTTGGACAGGAGTGTGAAAACCATGAATGGCCGAAGGCAAAGGGCCAGCAAGGAAGAAAAAGTTGGAGATAAAGGACAAAAAAGAGATAATTAATGGCAAAAGGTCTCACCTCAGTGATAGGAAGTAAAATCAAACATAGGCTTTGCCTTGAATAGCAGGAAGGACTCCTGAGCCTTCTTAGAGATTGGAGGACGCAAAGGATGTTTATAGACCTAGTCAATTCGATGCTGGAGGAAATTGCAAAGATTCACAAGTGGTTTCCACACAATGACCTCAATTTTCTTGTTAAAATAGCAGGTGCACTAAGAGTGAAAGGGAGAGATTGTGTGGCTTGAGTGGGGTAATGAACTTTTGAAATAGTGGCCGACCACAGTCAGAATGAAAGGATTAGTGAATGCTATTGAGGGACTACCTCAGATTAGAACACCATAAATCTGCAGAGTGGTGTAATTGCTCCTGTAGCACTCATGAATGTGAGTACAAGAAAGGATTCTCTATAGCTCGGGTTCATGGTTGCATGTACTGTGTAAGAAAGGAGTTGCTGGAGAGCTGTGGGTGGCAAGCTGCTGGTGTCCAAGCAAACTTCCAAGCACAGCTAGGATACATGGAAAGATTAAAGGCAATAAAAGTCTAATTTTATTCTAAGCAAAAGAAGTGAAAGGAAAAGAGTTTATTGCATTTCTACCCTAACTTCACCCCACTGATTACATTAGTGAATGCTGTTGAGGGGCTAGCTCAGTCCCAATGTAATCACCCCAAGGATTACATTGGGGTAAAGTTAGGTTACACATGTAATAAACTCTTTTTCTTCACCTTCATCTTTTTTTTTTTACCTTATTTCTTCTTTACCATTGTTTTCCCACCTATTTTACATTGTCTTATTATTTTGTAAAACATGTTTTAGGTACAAGACCAGGTATAAGCAAATAAAAGGAAACTAAAAACATACAGATGATCAAATAGAGGTAAGTGTTACTTAACCAGGGGAAACTGGTATTTAAAGTGTATCTGTTGAGCTTTTTTCTTTTTTCTTTTTTTGAGATAAAGTCTCACTCTGTCACCCTGGCTGGAGGGCAATAGTGCAGTGGCATGATTTCAGCTCACTGCAACCTCCACCTCCCAAATTCAAGCGATTCTCATGCATCAGCCACCTGAGTGGCTGAGACTACAGATGCCAAGCTAATCTTTCGTATTTTTTTTTTTTTTGTAGAGATGGAGTTTTGCCATGTTTCCCAGGCTGGTTTCAAACTCCTGGACTCAAGTGATGCATCCCCCTCCACCTCCCAAAGTGCTGGGATTACAGGCATGAGCCACTATGCCTGGCCTTGCTGAGTTGTTTTAATTGAAGTGCTGGAGGTACTCAGGAGGCTTTGTGGTTGATGTAGTAGAGTGGTTGGAAGTTTATGGAGGTCATAGAGGTTAGGGTTGACTCAAGCTTCTCAATCTGGGCTAATTTTGCCCCGACGGGACATTGGTCAATGTCTGAAGACATTTTTATCATAACTGAAGATGAAGTGCCAGTGACGTTTGGTTCCAGAAATGCTGCTAAACACCCTACAGTGCAAAGCACAGCCCTCACCCCTCCCCCAATAAAGAATTATCTGGATCCAAATGTCAGTAGTGCTGAAGTTAAGAAACCCTGGATTAGATAAATTATTTGCAAGAATGATGGATGAATAAGAATGCTAGGAAATTACTCAGAGAACTCGAAGACAGGGTCAGAGAAGGAAGAACCACCTGGAGCATGTGCATGCCAAGTAATGTGAGATTCGTGTGGGTATTGGTTTGTGAGAGAATGCAAGAATCATTAATTGGAAAGATCCATGAGGAACTGGATTTGTGGTACAGAGTTGCAAATGATTACTGGGTTAGCAATTTTTTAAAGCAAATGAAAGGAGCATGAAAGCAAGGGAATGTAAAGAAAAGAGTATGCTATTTTCTACTTGCTTTTGAAAAGTCAAGTTTTAGTTATCCTCAACTAGAATTTCTAGTTCCTTCCATTGAAGTTTCCAGATAAATACAACAAAGGTCAATATTGGTTTGGAAAGAATTTATCCCTAACAGAGAAATGTACCATGTGAAGTCTTTGTTTGCTTCATAACCTTCACCAGTCCTCTGCAACTCTTCTTTCTCTCTCTTTCTTTTTCTTTCTCTCTTTTTTCTTCCTTCTTTTCTCTCTCTCTCTCTCTCTCTCTGTCTCTCTCTATTTCTCTCTCTGTCTCTCTCTCTCTCTCTCTCTCCCTCCCTCTTTTGGCTTTCCTGTAACAAACAACACAAGCTGCCTCTTTGTGGTTAACCTTACAGAGCTAACCATCAATTATTGTCACAATACAGCATGTAATAAACACTCTCTGCTTTGTTTAATGAAGAAAGAGCTTCCTCCAGCCTGAGATACAAGTAAGACTTTGTCTCTACAAAAAAAATTAGAAAAACAAAAAATTACCCAGGTGTGGTAGTGCAGCCTATAGTCTTAGCTACTTGAGAGGCTGAAAAGTATCACTTGAGCCTGGGAGGCTGAGTGAGCTGCAATCCTGCCTCTGTGCTCTAGCTTGGGCACCAGAGAGTGATCTTGTCTCAAAGAAAAAAAAGATAGATAGATAGATAGATAGATAGATAGATAGATAGATAGATAGATAGAGCCTCTAAACAATTGTGAGCTTTACTTCCTATTTCTTTTATTAAAATCTAATATTGGACACATTTCCTTTAGATGACATACTGTTTACTTACAATATCTGTCTTTTGGAAGACTGAAAAACTTGCAATACTTAATAGTTTTTGAAATATCTTAATTCAAATTTTGTTTTGTTTATTTGCATGACCAGATATTTACTTTACATTGACTTATCCTCAATGAAAACAAAATAACTCAACTACTTTTTCAGCATACAAAATTGGCTAAATCTCTCAATTCCAACTGGTAAAGTCAAGGCTGAATGACATTTAAGGTAACATCACTTTATATGATGAATTCTAAACTATAAATGAACTGTAAGAAAACAGACAGGAGTATTTGGGCCTTCAACATTTCCTGACTCCTGTGCTCAGAACCAAATATTGAATGAAAATATTCCAACCAGATTACCATAAAAAATCTTGATTACTTATTTGTTAATGATCGCACAAAATTGATTTGATTTCCAAGTCTATATATTTTCTAATAAAAACACACATAGACCTATGTCCTTTAATACTACATCATTTCATATACTTGTAGTAACTATATCATTTCTAAAAAATAATATTTTTTTCTTTCTGGTGAAACTAAAACTGATTTTACATACATTTACAACATGTATCTTAATTAATAATGATTTAGAAAACTTATCATCAGATGTTTATTTCATCACCTTTGTTTTTAGTTGCTATTATGTGAACAAAAGTGACATCTATCTCTTTTGTGTAAATTATGTAGTACAAAGTTCTTAGGTTTATTTTAAAATTCTACCTCTACTTATACTGTCTATTCCCTTTCTTTTTTCCTTTATCTCCATGGTACTTACAACCATCAAACATAATACACAATTAATTTTTTTTTTTTAATCACCTATTTCCATCCACTAGAATGTAATTTCCACTCAGGCAAGAATATTTTATTCACTGCTGTCACTCCCCAGCAATCCCCCCATACCCCTAAACACATAGTAGGCACTTGACAAATATTTGTTGTATGATTATGGTTGGTTATATAAATTAATTTAGCTACTTCCCTAGTGACACAATGAAGCAAGGGATATCTTCACTGGTTTTTCAATAAGAAGTCTACTATTTTAAATTACTTTACTTGCATTAGCTTCTTAAGACACTACCCTTTTAAAAAGCTTTTTCTTGAGAAGCAGAGGGCTGTGCAACTTCATTTCAAGCTGAGTCTGCACTCCCACCCGTTTCAAATCCCTGTACTCACCTAGCTACTATTTGCATATGATCCCTTACAGACTTACAGCATTCAATCTCTTTCAAATCTACATGTCTTTCTAGGTTATTGGGGAAACGATTTAATTCTCTGGTGAGCTTAATAAAGAAATCCAATGTACTTGAATTTAAAAAAATATCGTCAATGTCACCTTTGTTCTTTTCATAGGTGATTGCACAGTATTTTCTATAACATTAAATTTGCAGTTGTGGCAAGAGACTTTTCTTTCCTAGAATCCCATATTTCTTACTTGTGCTGTACTCGAAGAGCTACTTTAATAAAAAATCAGTTGGGTGTGGGTTGTAATGGAGCAACATTCTCTCTGGTATAAACTCTCAATATTCTAGGCTAATAAAAGCTTTAATGTGAAAATACAAATGATCCCCAAATAATCCCCATTTAGCTTTAGAATTAACTACTTACACTTTTAAAATCTGGCTTGTCTTTTTAATTCTGTGTTGCTTGAGTTAATAGTAAAATTAATTTTTGTGTAACATATCGGTTGAGAATATTTGAGAATAGGTATCATATCTTATTCATTTTGCAAGAACCATAGTGTTTAGCCCATTGCTTTGCATATGGTAAGTCCTACATAAATGACTATACCCTTGGAAGAATGAGAAAAAGATACAGATATTGAAGACATTCGTGCCCAAGACAATCCAAATGAAAGATAACTATTTTTTTCATTTAAAATTATGCATATTTGATATTGGGCTCCACAATATAAACACATCAAAAAATCATGTACTTTTTCAAGGCATTCCATTATACTAAACCACTTTAACCTACGTTTATAACTTTTAAATAAATACTGTACATTAATTTTTCGTTACAATAAGCTGCTTAATAATGAGTAGGCACATTCTTCTTTTTCAGTTATATGATCCTAAACAACTTAGAAAAGATTCCCCATATCCTCCTGTTCCTTCACATTAATTGCTATTTTATTGAAGCCACGTTTTCCAATGATAGCATTATTTATTTGGCTGTTGTTAAAGAAAGTCAGCGAATGTAATTCAAGTAATGTCGGAAGAATCGCTGATTAGCTATCCTTTTAAACTATGTGTATCTGTGTGCGTATTGCAGCTAAAGATACAAAAGAAATGAAAAATTCACTAAATAGGTTTATATTTAACAATCAGAAAGAAAAGTTTATAGAAATGTCAAATACTTATTTTTATGCTAATAGTACTACCCTTAAAAAAATGAAACAAATTACAATAACCAGTAGTTCTCTATTAAGACAGTTTTTTATTGTCCCTAATGAAAATAAATTAATTTTTTTAATCTTGAGAAGACTTTGTTTAAAACATGTATTTTAAGTAAAACAGTTTTTTCTTATTATCCAATTACACATCAACAACTTGAAACAGATGCACAGGTGAAAATCTGTAAAAGCGTGATAATAACAATGTATAAGCTGCTGACCTTGAGATCTCAGGAACTCCGGTATTTTCCTGAAGATTCTATGCCTCTGAAAGCATATTTTCAGTCTGTTGATATTTCTTCATATTTTCCTTAAAAAAGAAAATTCGTTTTAGTATGTTATGTAATGTTATGTTTCCAAAGAGTAAACTTACTATAAAGGTGCCAATATCATGATTACATAGGAGAAAATCAATAGATATCTTAAACTATAAGTAAGGCATTAAATATAGAACTGAATAATCATATTATATATAATTTAGCAAAGAAAGAATATTCTTATAATAAGGCTTATAGTTTAACTCATTTACTTATCTGGTTCTCAATTAACAAATATCATTTGGGACAATAAGTTAAAGATATATCCATTTTATTAACCAGCATTATACTAGACTTAAGCAACTTTCTAGGCTTTAGGAGATTCATGTCTTCAAAACACACAAAAATCCAGGGAAATCAATCAAAATGTTTTAGCTTTTGACAGTCAAAAATCACAGTGAATATTTGTTACAGTTCTTGATTTGTTTGATTTGTTTAAAGGAAACTATTTATTTGTAAAAGTAACTCAAATATTTATGTATTCATATTTTAAGATAACTTAGGCTTTAAGAAAATACACAAAATATTTTTTTAAATAGATGTATTTTAACAAAAATGTTCTTTAAAATTACAGGGCCATAATTAGAAGGGATTAGTGCAACAATTTAGAGAGATAATAAAATCCCGGCAGTAATATACTTTCTATTTACCCAGACTAAAGTGTATAAAATCACTTTTTCTAAACCACTACTGAATTTCCACTCTCATATGTTAAGATAATATTACCAAGTCTATATAAAAATGTAAAAAAAATTTTTTTTAAATGAGGTAGAGAAGCTTGTTCATTTATTATGTTTCCATAGTGGGCAGAACAGAGCTATCATTGATCATAGCCAATGACAATAGCTAGTGTAGAAATTCTACAAATATGTTACTTGAATGAACAAATACCCTGTACACGTAACTTATGCTGCTGTAACTTGAACAAATGAAATACCACAATCTTTAAGAAAAAATTTGTCTCAGGTAAATTGAGCCTCCAGGATTCTCTTTTTTCCTTTAGATTTTATCAATATCTACATAGATATGCTGGGATAAAGATTTGGAATAAACTGAATTATATGTGATACAACAATAGCACAGAAATATTACATTTTGACTGGAATTACAGAGCTAATAAAGGTTATTGAGTCAGTTTGGTTCTGAGTAACCCCAGATTTGGTAGATGAACTTAAAGAAACTCTGAAAAATTTATTCAAAATTTAATTTTATTATTATTATTATTATTATTATTATTATTTTGAGACGGAGTTTCACTCTTGTTACCCAGGCTGGAGTGCAATGGCGCGATCTCGGCTCACCGCAACCTCCGCCTCCTGGGTTCAGGCAATTCTCCTGCCTCAGCCTCCTGAGTAGCTGGGATTATAGGCACGCACCACCATGCCCAGCTAATTTTTTGTATTTTTAGTAGAGACGGGGTTTCACCATGTTGACCAGGTTGGTCTCGATCTCTCGACCTTGTGATCCACCTGCCTCGGCCTCCCAAAGTGCTGGGATTACAGGCTTGAGCCACCGCGCCCGGCCTTAATTTTATTATTTTTAATGATTTTTAGATTTAAAAAAATTGACAGGCTGGGCGCAGTGGTTCAAGCCTGTAATCCCAGCACTTTGGGAGGCCGAGGCAGGTGGATCACGAGGTCGAGAGATCGAGGCCATCCTGGTCAACATGGTGAAACCCCGTCTCTACTAAAAATACAAAAAATTAGCTGGGCATGGTGGCACGTGCCTGTAATCCCAGCTACTCAGGAGGCTGAGGCAGGAGAATTGCCTGAACCCAGGAGGCAGAGGTTGCGGTGAGCCGAGATCATGCCATTGCACTCCAGCCTGGGCAACAAGAGCGAAATTCCGTCTCAAAAAAATAAAAAAAAAAAAATTGACAGATAACATGTATGTTTTTATCATCTACAACATGTTTTGAAGTACATATACTTTATATAATAAATTCTAGCTAATTGATAAATATACTACCTCATATAGTTATCACTTTTGTGGCAAGAGCATGAAGCAACCTCTCTGTTGACATTTTTCGGAAGTACAATATATCATCATTAACTATAGTCACCTTGCTGTACAATATTAGGTGTGATTTTAAATATCTTAAAATTCTATTGAGAACATTAGACATTCAAATGATGGCATACTGAAGACCACAGAAGATATAACTTGAATCACACTTTGCACTTATTTTGAGGAATATTTAAGAATAGAGCTTTTCCTGTTTTCTCTCTTAAAGATGCTGAGATTACAGTCCAAGAAATTAAAAACCAACAAGCAAGCAGCAAGCAAGCAAACAAACTGATTTTCAACTGTTTGTGTCCACTGTATATAGACTTTAAAGTTATTAAATATTTGTGGCCAGGCACAGTGGCTCATGGCTGTAATAATAGCACCTTGGGAAGCCAAGGTGAGTGGATCACTTGAGATCAGGAATTCTAGACCAGCCTGGCCAACATGGTAAAACTTCGTCTTTACTGAAAATACAAAAATTAGCTGGGCATAGTGACTCATGCCTGTAATTCTAGCTGCTCAGAAGGCTTAGATGCAAGAATTGCTTGAACCCAGGCTGCAGAGGTTGCAGTGAGCCATGATTGTGCCATTGCACTCCAGCCTGAGTGACAGAGCAAGACCCTGTCTCAAAAAAAAAAAAAAAAAAAAAGATATTTGGATATTTGCAACTAAAACAAAATAACTAAATTAGATGTTGAGTTGAATATGGCTAAAATAGCATTCATAATTTAAAGTCAACTTTTAAAATAAATTCCCTATTACATGTAATTTCTACTTATTAGGGTACCATTTAAAATTTCATTCTAGAAATAAAAGTTTCTGCTGCTGTAAAAAAAAAAAAAAATGGGGATGCCATTACGTTTAAGCTCCCTATTTTACAAATAAAAACACTTACTATATTTGTGACCTGTAACTCAACATAAAGAAAAAAATAGATATTTTTGACTACCCATTATTAAAGTGAAATTGAAAAACTTATTGTATTTGGCAGCCAAGTAAATATAATACTTTCTTTAGGCATTAAACTATTCTATTGAGAAAAGCAAAAATATTGAGAAATATTATGATCTAAATTTACATACTATAATTAACCTGTAATTTAGACAGAGGCAAAGGTACCCTGGCCTATAGAAGAAAAGGATTCAAACTCTAACCTGTTTGAAAGTCAAGGATATAAAAATAAATCTATGCATAAAACTGACCGTAACTGAGGCCAGTGAAGCCACTAGGGGGAAGTCTGCCAAAAAGGAAGAAGGTGTCGCTGTGTGTGCTGGTGCAAGCTTGCAGCCCCAGCTACTCTGGAGGCTGAGATGCGAGGATCACTTGAGCCCAGAAATTGAAGACCAGCCTCTAAAAAAAAAATGCTTAAAAAGAGGAAGAAGGAGGAGGAGAATGGGAGGAAGAGGGGAGGAGGAGCAGGAGGGAAGGAGGAGGAGGAGGGGAGGAGTGAGGAGGATGGGAGGAGGAGCAGAAGGGAAGGAATCCAAGGAGGGGAGGAAGAGGAAGGGAGGAGGAGGAGGGGAGGAGGAGGAAGGGAGGAGGAGGAGGGGAGGAGGAGGACGAGGGAAGGAGTGAGGAGGAGTGGAGGAGGAGCAGAAGGGAAGGAATTCAAGGAGGGGAGGAAGAGGAAGGGAGGAGGAGGAGGGGAGGAGGAGGAGGGGGGGAGGAGGAGGGGGGGAGGAGGAGGAGGGGAGGAGGAGGAGAGGAGGAGTAGGATAGGAGGAGGAGGGGAGGAGAAGCAGGAGGGGAGAAGGATGAGGAGGGGAGGAAGAGGAAGGGAGGAGGAGGAGAGGATGAGTACGGGGAGGAAGAGAAGGAGGAGATGAGGAGGAGGAGGGGAGGAGCAGGAGGGGGAGAGGAGGAGGAAGGGAGGAGGAGGGCGGGAGCAGGAGGGGAGGAAGGGAGGAGGAGGGCGGGAGCAGGAGGGGAGGAAGAGGAGGAGAGGAGGATAAGGAAGGAAAGCTGAGGAGGGGAGGAGGAGCAGGAGGGGAGGAGGACAAGGAGGGGAGGAAGAGGAAGAGGGGAGGACCAGGAGGGGAGGAGGAAGAGGAAGAGGGAAGGAGCAAGAGGGGAGGAGGAGTAGGAGGAGAGGAGGAGCAGAAGGGAAGGAGGAGGAGGAGGGGAGGAGTAGGAGTTGGGAAGAATGACTTGTTCAATACAAAGTTTCAAGTATTTGGTATCTGGTGCTCAATGCCTATTCTGTGCACAATGCGCAATAGTTGAATCCGGCAATCATTCCAGTTTAGCCGCTGTGCTGGGTGGATGTGACTTGGGGACACTGGCTGTGTAAGACTGTGTTAAAACAAAGTAGGTGTGCACACATGTCAGAGATAGAATTTTAAAAATTGTTCTAAGATCTACAGCGCTCACTCTGAGACAACTTTGTAGAGGAATCATCCTGAATAATGCACCTCAGGAAGATTGGGGGCAGCTACTCACCCTTTGCAGGCCCCCCGGGGCATGTCATGCAAGATCAACAGGAACTGCCATTTTTCCTGAAATCCTGTCTTTATGAGGTGATCATAACCAAATTGGATAACCCCAGCACTGCCTTTCATACCCCTGTGAGTGGAATCCTCACCCTATGGTTAGGCGCAGCAGCAACGAATGTTCTCTACGGCTGATTCAAGGATAAATACAATCATTTCTGGTACTGTAACAAAAGTGCTTTAGGAGTATGAAACTTGTAGAAGACTGAGAAATGTATGCTTATATAAATATAATATCATTTGTCTTCAAACAACTTTGTTATGGTCATTTAAAGAACCCCTGGGTCAGATGTCTGATTATATGTCTTATGAAAAATAAAACCGACATAAACCCATTTCATAATTTAGCAATGTGCATCTAACACTTATGATGCAAGTCTGCTCTTTTCTAGTATTTGGGATTTAATTGAGAAAGTCACCTAGAACCCATTTTTTAACTTGTGGAAATTCTTTCAATACTGCAGTCCTTGTGAAGAAAGTAAAGCCAATCTCTCCTTGTTCCAGCCTCCTTGGCTTCCTGGTTGCCCATGGAAATTACTGTAAATTGTCCTACAAATCCCAGCTGCCATCTTGAGTGGCAATGGTCAAGGCACTCTTTCATGTTTTCAACATTTTCTCTATATGCCTCACTGTTGTTGGTATATTTCAGTCAGTAGCCAAGGCAGCCTGCACTGAGATCACCAAAGGTCCCATCCCAATGACAGCATAAACTATGAAATCAGCTTGTAATATTTTTAATAGATTATTCAATGATAAGCTATAAGGAAATAGAACTTGTTTAAAAGACTGTCATCTTGTTCCTGCCTTTTAAAAAAGCTCTTTTGCCAGCGCTGGGGTTTTCAGAATAAACCTGTTCCCATCAGAATCACAGAATTTGCTCCCTCTAAGTTGACGACTTCTGCCTGTCTGGAAGCCTGGTGCACATCACAGCTTAAATAAGTCAAAAGGGAATGATGGTCTATGAACACAAGTGGAGTAATTGGTGTTTCTCAAATGATAATAAAACTTGTAAGTTCAGTGAAATAGTTTAATTGAATCTGTAATTGCATCTCAAACTACAGCATCACAAAATTAATATGCCTGCAACCAGCCCCAAACATCATTTACTCTCCAGGACAGCATTCTGACAGAGCAAAGGGCCAGGGACAAAGAAATCTAGCCAGAGAGAGTAATCTGCTGTGTAGAGGTGACCCTATCTTTTTAAGAGAAGAAACAACTGACAGTCATGTTAATTCTATTTATAATTCTTTTTAAAATATCAATACCACTCCAATTTTTGTACCTCCACATACAAGCTGAAGTACCGCTAACAAAAATATATGCAACCCATAATCAACTCATCCACCAAACAACAAAAATGAATTTCCATTGTTTTCAAATAAGTATTGAAATATAAGAAACATTATTACACAGCAAAAAAGTTTCCAAAAGATAATAGCACTTAGTCATTCTATTTCAGTAAAGCGGACAAGAGTTATTATAACCAAATTAATCTTAGACTATTTATAGATGAGGTGGTGACCATTGGATTCTTCGATTAAATCACCCATGTTCAAAATGTGCAAACAATTTTCTAAAATTTTTCAGGTAAGAATTCTCTATTTAAAGGCATAGGAAGAGATACTACAATTTCTGGGAATCTGCTGGAATTATAAGAGAATCTAGGTGACAAATTAGGTAAAAATTATAAAAAGGAAGTAAATGATTTTCCAGAAAATTGTAAATTGATAAGGCTGGCCCTAGAAGAGGTACAAACTAGACTAGACAGATTACCACAGAACTGATTGAAAAACATGTTTCAAGTTCTGTCACTTGAATAGGTAAATAAGATCAACAGGGTATAGAGAAGCCTTAGAGAAGCTTTATAACAGGTTTCCACATTACTTAAATCATATACTTCACCAATAAAAAATTTTCTTGACCTCAACACATTTTTCACTCATTCCACAAATGTTCACACTTCCCCATTTACCAAATTTAGAGTCCATTTTTCATCATGGCAGTCTCTCCCTTGCATATATACTCACCTCCAAGGCCTTTCTCTCTCTTTTTCAAACTAGGTAACAAAAAACCCACCTGGTTAAATTCAGATCCCCTCCTGCTATGAACCTGCCCCCTAGAAGCTAAATAGGTGACTGCAACTAGAGAAAATGTAGGATATTGTGTTAGTGACATAACTTTTGGTATATGACCACAAACGTAACTCCATCCCCAGTAGTGCCTGGCAATCTTATCACACTTTCCTTGGCAATTCATGGCTCAGCTCTATGACATCGCTCAAAGAGGCATCTTTGCCTCTTTTCAACTGTCCCAACTGCCTTCCCACCTCCTCACTCTCAGTTCATGATATTGCTACTAAGAAAATGGAAAGAGCCACAGTTAAATTTCCTCCCTTTCCTCTCAATGTATCCTCTATACATTTGACATTTGTGATCATGTAGTCTGTCTTCAATCATGTTACGATGAAGAAACGTCCTTTTCCTCTCTAAGGTCAACCCCTTAGCCTAAGCCTTAGATTCCATTTCCTCTCACCAATGACTTCAATTATACCCTCTCCCACATCATCATTTTTCTCCACTTTACTGGATTATTCTCATTTGTATGCAAATATGTCATAATGGCTCCCATCTTAAAATTATTATTTTCTTTTACATTAGCTCCCCATCACACTATCACTGCTCTGTTTTATGACAAAACTTGTTTAAAAAGTACATTCTCTATTCCTCAGCTGCAATTCTACATTGAACTCCTCTCAATTAGGCTTCATTTCCACAGCTCTACTGAAATAACACTTAACCAGGTCAGCAGTGAACTTGAATATTGCCAAATCCAACGGTAAATTCTCAGTCGTTATCCTCTTCAATCTCTCAACAGAACTTTACTCTTATAATCACTTTCCCTTTCTTGACATATTTATTCACTTGGCTTCTAGGATACCACACACTCCTAGCTTATCTCCTAACTCATTTGTTGCTCTTTTTCAATTCCTTTGCCTGATTTCTTCCATTCTTCCTGAACTCTACATGCTTTAGCAGATTCAGTTCTGAGACTTCTCTGATGCTCTCCAAGGAAATCAAACCCAATCCCATGTCTTTAAGTGGCACCATTTATTGATGAATCCAAAATTTAGATCTATAACCTGAACCTCTTCTCTGAGCTTCAGATTCATATCTACGGTTTACTGTATTCTCCAGCTCCATTTGAATGGAACATAGTATGTCCAAATAATAATAATAATAATAATAAGAAGAAGAAGAAGAAGAAGAAGAAGAGGAAGAAGAAGGAGAAGAAGGAGAAGAAGAAGAAGAAGGAGAAGAAGAAGGAGAAAGGAAGAAGAAGAAAAGGGACGAGGAGGAGGAGGAGGGGGAGGAGGGGGAGGAGGAGGAGGGGAGGAGGAGGAGGAGGAGGAAAGGACAAAAGACACAAGTTCCAGGCTTCTACCGTCTCTGGGCTTATTCATGTCAGGAAATGGCATCATCATTTACTAAAGTTCTCAATTAAAACCTAGCTCCTTAGTGAAAATGGCTGATTTTAGGACCTGGAAAGAGGAAATACAACGTGAACCTGCAACCTTGTGCAATACCAGAAAGTAAAGAAGAAGAAAAATAAGATAGTCCAAGGCATGTCGAAAGGATACAAAAGCAAACCTGAAAGAGTTCTCAATGGTCAGAGTTGAAATAATTTAGGCAACAAATATTAATGATAGGATTAGATTATAATAGTTTCAAGAAAGAAATGAATATCTGTGAGCTATATGGAGCTAAATAAATGACTGAGTAAACAAGTAAATGAGTGAGAAGAGAAAAACTGTTCCTTATAAAAGGTTTCCAAATAACATATATAGATCCTCCAATTTCAAGAAGTGAAACTTGATCACTACCATGGACTTTGAATGGGAGCTGGGTTTGGTGAGTTGTTTTAAAAATACAGAGTATGAAAAAGTGAAAATAGTAATGTTACAGTGGATAAATCTAGCAGACACTATCTCAGTTGACTAATGTTACTATTACCAGTGATACATCATGCTGATATTATATATCCCTGATATTCAATATGAAGAATACTTTACTTCTCTGGTGTTCTTCCCAAAAGCCCTTACCCAAAGTCTAATCATTAGAAAACATCAGAGAAAACTAAGATCGAGGAACATTCTAAAAAAACTTTCTTCTTCAAAGAAATCAGGATTGTTAAAAACAAGGAAAGACAGGTACTGTTACAGATCAAAGAGACTAAGGAGACATGATGACTGAATTCAGTGTGGTATCCTTGATAGGATCCTATATCAAAAAAAGACATTCATGGGTAAGATGTGAAATCTGAACAGTCTGTACCTTGTTTAATTGCATGGTACCCAGTGATAATTTCTTACTTTCACAAGTGTGCTATGGTTATGTAAGAAGTTAACACTGGGGGAAGCTGGGCAAAAGGTGCATGATAACTCTTTGTGAAATTTTTGCAATTTTTTCCAAAAATCTAAAATTATTTGAAAATAAAATGTTTATTTTTAAAAGCCTATAAGTGATTGATGTTCATCTCTTTCTCTCACATCCCACAGCCAATCAGCATTGCCTTTCAGCTCTGCCTTCAGAGTGGTCAGATGGATCCTGAATCTGACCACTTCCCAGCATCTCCATGGCTACCACCTTTGGCCAAGTTCCCACATCTTTCACTTCCACTACCTGACAATAACTTCCTACCCAGTCTTCACACAACTGTCAAGCTCTTTTCTGACATCTTATATCTGTTATTCTTTCTTCTGAAAGCCTCGTCCTACCCCAGATATTGCACGATCTACTCCTTTACTTCATCGGGTCCCCAAAATATTCCCTTTGGAGAGGACTTTTACAAAAATGTTAATTTAAAATAGCTACCCCCATTTCTTTTCCTTAACCCTACCTTATTTTTCTTCACAGCAGATTTGCGACATTGTGGAAATATTTAGTTATTATCTATCTTAATTACCAATGTAGACATCATGAGGGCAGAGGCTTTCTCTTGTTAATGGGTAAATGAACACCTATTACTTGGCATTTATGGGAAAAAGTATAATCGTATCCAAAGCTGATAGGAGTATACATTTTACTGCCTTTTGGAAAAAGCAATATGCTAATATCTATTAAGTCAGTATTCTTCCATAAATTTCTGTCTCATGAAAGGTAAAGTACAAGTCTATAAAGATATTTTTTAAGAAAATGTATTATAGCCTTGTTCATAGTAGCATAAAAACTAACCTGAAACAAATGAACAGCCATATGGGAAAGAGAGACTAAACTGTTATATGTTCATACATTGTAATATTATGCAATTATTAAACAAATAAGTTACTAAAACGTAGCTATGACAAATAGCTGGGGGAATTTCCATAAGGTGCTGTCCAATGAGAAAACCAAGATGGAGAAAAATGTATAAATATGATCTTTTTTTTGACAGAAAAGAGTCATAGAAAATATCCATTTTTTGTTCAAAAAATCATCATAGATAGGTACATGTTTATGACTATTCAATATTTTAAAAATACATGAAAGGATAAAAATTATGGTGTCAATAAGAGTTCCTCACAGGGGCAAGAAATGTGAATGAAGAACAGCAGAAGAAGATGAAAAAGTCAAGCCAAAAAATAAAGAAGAGAAAGTAAAAAATATTAAATGAAGTCTGTGATATGATGATATCCATGCTTTTACATAAAAAAATCTTTGTGTGCATAAAAGAAAATTATTCAGGGAAGTGAATTTTAAAGTACAGAATGGTTTTTGGACATGAGTCTCACAAATTTTCAAACAACTATCAACTTTTAAATATAAAATTGATTGTAGGTTTCCTTAATTTTACAAAGAAAACAGAATTACTGGTAAAACTGATCAGATTCCCAGGAAATGAATAAATTCTTACAGATGGTCCTGGGAACACAGCTCAACTGCAGACTATGTTAGTCAGTGTACTTTCATGTTCAGCTGCAGAAAATAGAAATTTATCCTAAAAAAAGAAAATGTGATATCTACTGATAGGAATAAAAGAGGGAGACCTTTACAGAATTTGTTAACTCAATTTTTAGTTAATTAAGCAGTCCATGGCACTTCCCTTAATTAACTAAAAGTTGAGTTAACAATCACGGTCCCTTATGCCTGTAATCCCAGCGCTTCGGGAGGCCTAGGCGGGAGGATCACATGGTCAGGAAATTGAGATCATCCTGGCCAATGTGGTGAAACTCCATCTCTACGAAAAATACAAAAATGAGCTGAACATGGAGGCAGGCACCTGTAATCCCAGCTACCCGGGAGGCTGAGGCAGGAGAATCCCTTCAACCTGGGAGGCAGAGGTTACAGTGAGCCGAGATTGCACCACTGCACTCCAGTCTGGTGACAGAGTGAGACTCTGTCTCAAAAAAAAAAAAAAAAAGAAAAAAAAGAAAATGTGGAACAACCACAGGCTTTCTGATGAGAATATGTCCGTAACTTTTCTGCCATAATTAGATGTTAGCAGTATCCCAAATAGTCCCCTGTAGAAAGTGTCCAGCACCTAATAAGTATTTATACCTGTTAAGTACTCTCATTACACCTCAGAAGTATTGCATGTTGTGGCAGACAGAAGGCATATATAATTGTGTAATTAGTCTAAACCCAAATTGGTCTGTTTGTAACACTATGGAGCACAAAATGCCAATGTCAAGTATAAAGCATAAATAAAGGGAAAAAAATGTATGATATCCATTCTGGATATTACACGAGGGAATCTTATTACATAAGTCTGTTTGTAAATAGACTTCACAATAGATGCCCTCATAATAATTTTACCATAGGGTGAATACAGAAGAAGCCCTAAATGAAGATTTTTTAAAAATACAGAATTGCAGATTCAACACTGTTCAAGAGAGAAATATTAGTGGCATGATGTTGTAATAGCATACACTTAGGTTCTGGAGTACCAAAAAACAGAGGTTGCCATATTTCTGAAATTTCTAACCTCTATGACTTTGAACAAATTATTTAACATCAGTCTCTTCATTTCTCACATGGGCATATGAATTTCAATTTTATACTATATAGTGAAAATAAGTAAAACATTTTACTTATTTTACATCATGGGACTTACAACATATCCTCAACATATTAGTTTTTTTTTTTATTAACCAGAAAAAGAAAACAATAGAACAGAATGTGATAGAATATTTATAAATTTAATAAGCAATTGGCTATTAGTAATTTCCACTATTCACTTACCAATTATTTTATTGTAATGATGTCTTGAAAAATCTTTAGTTTCATTTTTTTCATGTTTAGGAACTACGAGATCAAAATGAATTACTAATACGGTGTCCATTGTTATTGGTGGCCCAACACATTTTTCTTCTGCCTGCTTTTTCTAGTAACATATTCCATGTCTCCTTTCTTATTACCACTATGATGGAGAAATGAATGAGACAGCCAATCAAAGGACCTCATGCACTGGTGACAGTGTTTGAGTCAGTGAAGGATATGCGACTGATGCTAGGGTTATCAGTCAGGTTCCTGTTTAGAAAATAGAATTCATGCCAGGTGGTCTAATGATTCCTGTGTGAAGAAATTTCATACAAGGAAGTAGTTACAATGGTTTTGAAGGAGCTGAGACCCCAAATAAAACAGAAAAAAGAAACTCAGATATTAGCAACAGTGGGTAGATGCTGCCACCCCTCAGGCTGGAGGCACAAAGGAAGAGGTGATGTAGGTCACCAGAGATCAAAAGTGGGTGCTGCCTGCTGGTAGCTGAATCCCTAGGGAGGTTGTTGCATGGGGGCTAAAAATACAAAAGTTGGGCCATTGCAACAAGGCCTGAATGCTGAAAAGATGTGGTAGCCACTGGAAATACTACCTGAGGCATGGATGGGTGGGTGGGCATATTCTGGTGTATCCCTTCCCCCTGCCCTCCATTGTCCCACCAGTGCCTCTTGTTTGCTGAACCCATCTGGAAGGGAGTAGACATGGAAATTGAGAAATGCAATTTGACAGAGATCCTATCTGAGCACAAGTGGACACATACTTCATGCATTAATATAATCCTTGAGATCTAAACTGTTGGAGCTAGGGGTGTAAGATATGTCTTCTTATCTTCAAGAACAGAGCAATTTGTAAGTCTATAAGTAAACAGGCATCTTCCACAGATCATCTGAGAAACTCATGATCTCATATACAGTAGGAGAAAAGGAGTCCTTCCCATAGTGAAGAGAGATCCAAGTGAAACATCATAGTGGACACAGTAAGTACGTAGATCATAGTGAAGAGAGATCCCATAGTGAAGAGGGATCTCTCTTCACTATAATCTACGTACTTACCCTGAGATATCCCATAGTGAAGAGGTGGTGTAAGTCACCAGAGATCAAAAGTGGGTGCTGCCTGCTGGGAGCTGAATCCCTGGGGAGGTTGTTGCATGGAGGCTAAAAATACAAACGTTGGGCCATTGCAGCAAGGCCCAACTATCTCTCTATGAAAGATCCATCTTAGTGGACAGGGTAAGTACTGAGGTTATCATTTAAATCCCCAATTCATTTTGGCCTAATAGGACCTACCCCTGACTATCTCGGTTACATGAGCTGGGATCTCTCTGTTTTATCTAAGTTAGATTGTATAGGGCTTTGGTCATTTGCAATAAAAAGTCTTGACTCACATATCCATAACCATTAACTTTGACTATTTTAAAGAAGCACCAGGACAAACGCCAAGTATTACCAGTAAAAGAAATGAAATTAAAGAATGCCTGTGGCTATGTATTACCATTAAGAGAAATTAAATGAATGTAGTTATATTGACAGGCCTTTGTTGCCGTAATACTGAATGAATTCTCTCTCTTTTATCTAAAATAAATAATTTAAATTAAAAAAAATAAAACATCAGAAGTTAGAAAAGTAATTTATCTCAGCCTTTAAAATTAGAGGAGCTAGTTATATTCTATGATTCATGTCTGGTAATCGGACAGAAATAATGCAGATTAATGCCAGATGAAGGCTATCCAAACAAAAATTCACTACAAAGAAACAAAACTAAATCTAAAGTTAATCTGCAGCTGTAGAATATGAGATGCTAAACAGAGGAATGTTGTCCTCTTTTATCCTACCTCAATAATTAAAGAATTCAAAAAAATAAAGTGAATACTTTGTTTGACCCATTTGAAAAAAAGGTGCAGGAGGCTCAGTCAACTTCTGTATCTATTTGCCTCCTGAAACCTCATGTTTTGAGTTTTTTCTTCTTCCACTTCAAGCAATGCCTTTATCTTTTTATTACTCTCCATACGTGGAAAATAGACAGAAATCAATGGGTTTTCCTTTATAGGACAGAAATCACTGGAAACTCAAAACTGGTTAGCAGTTTGAGCTTGTTTGTTCATTTTAACTACTTAAAACTGAGAATTAGATCTTGTCAATAAATATTTTTGTTGAAGAATGAACTTATAACCCCAATCCCACAAAATCTGCTTCCATTTAATGATGTACTTTTTACAGGTTGAAGTTTTCTAGAAATGAGAATTATTTTTTCTCTAATCCATACAATGTACTAGTTGATGATTATATTTTTTAGCATGGTTTCATGTCGATTAGTCTGAGGTTCTCAAGTATGGTGTAAGTTCCTTAGGACAGAAACACTCTTTTCAGTCTGCTCAGGTGCAGCAATACATCTTCAGTGTAGTCTTTAACACTCAGTGTGCGCCATTAGTCCTCATGTAAATAGAATTTTAATAAACTCTTGATATATGTGAAGAATTCATATCCCTTCAGTCATGTAAGGTACTAAAAGCAGAGACATGAGAGTTTCAGCATTTTACAAGACTAATTTTAATGGTAATCAGCATAGATGGTTAAACTTGATCAGAATCTCAATCTCTATCACTTCCAGTGGTACCGTCATTTTATTCTAATTAATAATACTGTAGATAAGAATTAAACGATCACTTGTATTTAATGCAGAATTTTTTTAATTAAAGATTTTGAAAACACTCTGTTACATGGCATGGAAATGGAAAATTATTTTTCTTTTCTTGTAGAAAGTATAGCATACTATAGTGGTTAACAGTGCGGACACTGGAGTTTGAGCTGATTTTAAGTTTTAATGCCAGCGTTTATACCTTGTGTGGGCTTAGATAAGCTACTGATTTCCTTTTCATCTCAGTGTCCTTATCTGTCACATAAAAATAATCTCTAGTAGAACTACCACCCCTACTCACCTCATATGTTCTTTTGTGAGGATTAAATGATATGATGCTTCAGAAACATTCAACATTAAAATGAAGGATCAGACCCAAGAGGGTTGTTGGTAGTGCTGTCTTGTATAATTTTCATTTTATGATCTCTCTTTATGTGAATTTGAAATGTATTTAAAATACATTTCAAGATAATCTTGAACATTTTTAAAGGTCTCTTAATGCACATACATTGCCAGATTAATTAGATACTTATGTGAAACTAATGAAATTAATTTATTATGAAATAGAGTCAAAGGCAATAATAGTTTTATATTAGAAAGAATATTTTCAATTTATCCTATTAATGTGTCAAAATGGGATTATCTTGCTATGTACTATTAGGAATTTGATACAACTTTACATTCATTATTAATTGGAAAAAATTAATGGAAGAATAGCTCCTTAATTTAGGATAAAGTATAACCTAAATTAAAGGTGAAATGTTGGGGGCATTTCCATTTTTAAATTACTGTACCCTTTCTAGTACCCAAAATAACCTTTCAGAACATATAATTACAAAATCCCATTCATATTAGACACAACAACTGTCAAAAACTTAGCAGGGAATATGCACTGCAGAAAAGAAAAAAAAAACAAAATTCTTCTGTACATAAAATAATAGTTAAATACAAAAAGATATCTAATGTGTTGCCTAAATTAATCTACATATTTAATGTAATTCCAATGCCATAACAATGGTTTGTTTAGTAGCTTAACAATATTCCTCTAAAATTTAAATAATAATCCTGTGAGGTAACATTGAACTTTAAGAGTATGGTAGTGTACTGTTTTTCTGTTAACAGTGGTGAGTTAGGGAAAATTGAGAACTCTCAACTGAGATAAAATGTACTACAAAGCCATGATATAACACTGGACTAGTGTTGGTTTTAAAATAACTAGAGCAAGTAATAAAAAGAAAACTACAAGCACTAATCACACTATATGTGATAATTTAGCATAAAAAGAATTAAAAATAAATAAAAATACTATCTTCAATGTATAATTTTAGGGAAAGTGGAAAATTATCTCTAAATTTCACACATTATGCCAATAAAATTTTTGAATGGACTAAAGGTTCAAATACATATAGAAATTTATGAAAATCCTAGAAGCAATTATTTGTGTATAATTGATCTTGGCAGCAGTTCCTAAAACCTAAATCCATAATATATTTGACAGTATAAATATATTTCACTAGCAAATGTAGAGTTAGAAGAAAAATGACAAAATAGGGATGATACTGTTTATGCATCCACCAAATTACTAATCCTTAATATTATAAAGCAATGAAAAGAAAATCACTATCATAATAAAACCTGGACAGGCAATTCACACACACACACACACACACACACACACACACACACACACACACACAAGGGAAATGATTAAATATGTAAACAATTAGACTCCTAGTGTTCAGAGAAATTCAAGTACAATCATTGGTATATGTTTTTACCAATCATACTGGTCTATGTATGCATTGTGTGGGTCTATAATGTGTGAATATATGCATGTATTTATACACACACAAACACACACACACACACATACACACAGAGAGAGAGAGAGAGAGAGAGAGAGAGAGAGAGAGAGAAACAGACAGACATAAGAGAGAGACAGAAAAACACCTAACCAGTTTTGGTAAGGTGCTGAGGAAATATGCAGTCATGTGCTAGAAGTGGGCATATAAATTGGTAAACTTTTTTGGAGGGCAATTAAAAACAATACCCTTTGAACTATGATTTCCACCTTTACAGATTTACTCTGAGATTAATCTACAAGTATGTTATAACAGCAGTAATTATATTGATTGGTGGGAAATTCTAGAAAACAATTATAATAACACAATAGATATAGTTAGGATAAAGTATGTGAAATATATAGAGATTTAAAAAATCACACAGAATTCTACCACTTGTTGAATATTACCATCTATAGAAAATGTGTGTTTTTCTTTTTCCTTCTGGATCTTATTATACTATGTATTTATGATTTTACAAAAATTAATGAAATTAATGTAAGTTTGCCAACTTCTTTACAAAGGGGAATATATTTTTATCTCAATAGATATATTTATTCAACTATTTTTGTTGACTATGTGATAATTAATTATGTGGATTTTCCAAAGATGATTCAACCAATTGCATAGTATGTAGGTTTTCGATACTTTTTCACCATAAAAAAAAAAAAACTGTAAAAATCACCCTTAAAGCTAAAACTTTTTTTCTACAATTCAGCTTTTTAAAGAAACAAATGTTAAATACATCAGTTCTAAATATTTCAATGTTCTAATTTACTAATGAATGAGAATGCTGAATTTTGATGAAACTATATGAAGAGTTTGGGAAGTTACCTAGTTCATACTGACAATACGTTAGGCATAAATTGGAATCTTCATGAATATCTGATACGAAAACATTTGTTTCAATAAACCTGGGCCTGTTGAAGAAGACCCTAATTGTATTTAACCATCTTAATAATTGCTATACAAGTAGCCTATTTCAGTTGACCCATGTGATGCTTAAGATGATAGAAAACATTTCATCAACTGAATTTTTTTTGTAAAAAAATCATGAACATGCCAATCAAAAACGTATTTAGAAACTAAATAAGAATTATTAAATGAGATAATTTGTTTAAAACATTGAGCACAATGCCTGGCAAATGATAAAATGCTCAATAACATTTGCTATTCTGATTATACCCATTAAGCAATGTGGGCGAAATATAGGAAATAGGTCCTGCCATCAAGGAGCTTAAAATCATCGCGATTATAAATTTCAACCGTTTCCATACTCACTACAAAGCTGCTACAGAAGAGCTACTCTGTTGAAAATGCTAATGTTGATATAGGATGTGTTTATCCTTTTTGGACTCTCTTCATTCTTTAATTTTTCATTGAAACATTTGTTTATCGGACATTGAAAGGCATTTAAAAAACATATAACTTTTCTTATTAATGTTCATAAATTACTTAGTCAATTTACTCCCTAGGTTTCCTTTTGCAGCCTCTCTAGCTTTATGCCTATTTATAAAAATCTAGGTAAAAAGTATGACATCTGTGTGTGTGTGTGTGTGTGTGTGTGTGTGTGTGTGTGTGACGGAGTCTTTCTCTGTTGCCACGCTGGAGTGCAGTGGCATGATCTCGGCCCACTTTAACCTCCGCCTCCTGGGTTCAAGTGATCCTTTTGCCTCAGCCTCCCGAGTAGCTGGGACTATAGGCGCACACCACCATGCGTTGCTAATTTTTGTATTTTTAGTAGAGATGAGATTTCACCATGTTGGTTAGGATGGTCTTGATCTATTGACCTCATGATCTACCCACCTTGGCCTCCCAAAGTGCTGGGATTACAGGTGTGAACCACCGTGTCCAGGTGACATCTGTGTATATAACCATGATCTTAGCATAGTTTTCATTATAGATGATTAATGAGGCCCACCTTGGCCTCCCAAAGTGCTGGGATTACAGGTGTGAACCACCGTGTCCAGGTGACATCTGTGTATATAACCATGATCTTAGCATAGTTTTCATTATAACTGATTAATGACCACTATAATGGAAAGCCTAATCATCAATTCATTTAGTAAGTAAAGAGTTCTTGAAATATATATCTAAAAATGTCTATAAATCTGGAATATATGCTATTCTCTCCAAGCCAAAATAATGGTTGTCATAGAAACTGCAAACAGCAGAAAGTCAGATCTGACATAGCAAGAAGATAATGGATAGCGTCTTTGGGGGAAATCATAAAATAGTGCAGGCTATGTTGGAAAAATTATCCATATATAATATTAATTGCCATAACTTCTTCCAAACCAAGGTCCTCAAAAACAATGAAATATACTAGCCTCTGATAAATTTAAAGCATATATATTCTCAAAAATGTAGGAGTAAGGCATGAAAACAAATTTCAAGATCAAAGATAAATAGCAGCCAGAAGTGGTGGCTCATGCCTGTAATCCTAGCACTTTGGGAGATCTAGACGGGTGGATCACCTGAGGTCAGGAGTTCAAGACCAGCCTGGCTAACATGGCAAAACTGCATCTATACTAAAAATACAAAAATTAGCCAGGCATGGTAGCACATGCCTGTAATCCCAGCTACTCAGAAGGCTGAGGCAGGAGAATCTCTTGAGCCTGGGAGGTGGAGGTTGCAGTGAGCCGAGATTATGCCACTGCACTCTCGTCTGAGCAACAGACATATTTCATCTCAAAGATAAAAAAGGAAAAACATATACATATACATGTATATACTTTATATGATTTGTAAGCAAAATATGTTCATTTACTGTCTCACATGATACTTCCACCAACATTATAATCCAACGGCATAAAAATATATAACAGTTTATATATTTCACATGTCTATATGACACAAGTAATGGGACCCACCCGAAAATGGGTAGGTCCAATTACATTTACCATGGAAATATCTAGTGCTTTTTGCACTCTATCTAGGACTATTTACCAGCTTTCAGGTTGCTTTTGAAAATTGTTTTAATTGAGGTTGAGTTTTTGGTGTTTTCTTTCATGATTTTTTTTTTTTTTTGATAATGCTAAGACTATTGCAGTTATATGTTAAGGAATGTAAAGAAACTTAAGAGTTCACTATATAAATCAAGTTTCATAAAATTTTATTCAAATGTCTAGAATTGTAAATTACATAACTCAGTCTTTGCTACTACTCCCTTATTATAATACTTGTGAGATATGGGCAAAAGCACCAAACTGAGTCCATTGTAACTTTAAGTCACTGAAAAGACTTTTCTACCTGAAAATTAAATATCATTGAAAAGATCTTTTTCAAGTTTTTATATGCCGGTTTTTGGTTGAAAAGCAAGTTACATTTTTGTTTTGTTATATTTATTCTGATTGCTCTTTCTTCATTGCATTTAAAAACTGTGCTTTTAACCTTAGTCCAATTCTCAATGGAATTCAGTAATTTTGATACTTATTTAACCATTCCAGTTCCTGCAAGATCACTGTAACTAAACATGTAAAACATATGGTTTTAAAACAATAATTCTGTGGCCGTAAACATTCCGAGCTTATTTACAAATTTTTCAAACCGAAAAGAAGGATTTCTTTTAATATACAAACAGGCACTTTCCAGAGTGAATGGATTAAATATTATTGTCACCTATTTAGAAATCGCACCAACTGCCTCTCTTTTATTCAGGACCAAGTTTAATTCTTCCTGCATTCCCTTGCACACAAATACTCTTCCCCCAAGCTGTCAGAAAGCATCAGACTGCCTGATCTGCACAGTGAATTTTAAAACCTTCTGAGAAACACAAGGACATTTGCTTCAGGCACTGATTTCATCATCACCATCATAAACAACAAGTATAAAGCAAGTCAAGCTCTGGTATTTGAACCAAAGCTAGAAGATGATGGTACTTTGAAGATGGTTAGTAGGATTTTAATCACTTAAATTAGTTTGGATCCATTTTTCAAGCCAAGATATTTTACAGTTGAGCAATCATTTATTTATTTTCTGTGACCCCTCCTAGATGGCCCCAAAGTAAAGATGTGACCCTCTAACATGAGGTTTATAAAATGCAAACAGTCTAAGATTAATTTGTAAATAAATTACACTGTTAGATGAAAATGTTTTGATCACTAACGTGAAGATGGTATCTTTAATATTTAATAGCAACTTTAATTCTTGTGCTCTCTATGAAATGCAGCTACAATATCAATTCCACCTACAAACATCCTGATAAATAATAGATGTGGGAAATTGGGAGGTTTTCTAAGATGTATTGGATCTTATGCTAATAAAGCCATATCCTTCAAATGACATGAACCATAGTACCATTAACATCACCAGGACTATCTCTATATTTAGTTTTTCATGATGGCTACTTAAGAGTTAAAGACCACAGTGATTGTTGCTTTTCTAGATTCATTGTTATAGATAAACAAAATTTTATTTGAAATTTGGTCCAATTGTGCTTTTGAGTTTAAAGCCAAATTTAAATGAAGTTTGTTGGAGATTAAAACAAACAAGCAAATATAAAATCCAGCTCTGTCCCTAGCCAGTAAAATGGAATATAATTACTTCATTCAGTCAGAAGCTGTGACTAAGTGAGTCCAATTGAAATGCAGGGTAAGTGGGTTTCTGAACTCTTAAATTATTGAAAAAGTAATTCAAGGTCCTGGAGTTCAAAAGATATAAAGATATTATCTTTTTTTCAGGGAGTCCAGGATACCCATTAATCCCTCTGGCAAAAAGTGATATATACAAAGGTTTTACCTTTAAAATAAACGAACTAACCCTTCAGTTGTTAGCTGCTGCTACAGATTGACGCTGCATACTTCATCTCACCTACTTTTCATTGTAACATTTTCACGTTATCACAAGTAGCATTATGTCACCAAGACAAACCAATTTCCTTCATGTAAATGTAAAACAACATGTTTGCTGTAAGACATTTCCATCAATGTCAGCGACATACATGGAAAGTCTCAACAGTCTGCCCTGTCATTTACTTACAGAAAGGAGAAGTAAAATGTTCTTTCACACTAAAATTGAATTCTCTGCCCACTATTTCATTTAGCTCATTGAATTTGTTCATAAACTCATCACTGGCACTGTCCCACAGCCGCAAAAAGGCAATAAGAAATGAGAAGCCAATTACATTTACCAAAAGATAGATTCATTCTAGTTATAAGAGATGCTGACATAAAAGATACAGCCATGTCTTTCACTTGATGATTTGTGTCCCTCTACTTAGTAGTCAGGCTTGTCACTGAACCATCAAAGAGCCCTGTGGTCTGGTAGAGAGGTAGACTCTAGGGATCTACATTAAAGTCCTCTGCCACCAGTTCACATTTAGATTCTTGTCAAATTACTCTCCTTGGGCCTTAGTCTCCACATCTGCAAAATAAGGGAGTCAGCCTAGATGCTCTCGAAGGTCCTCCTGGTTCTCATAGTCTTTGAATTCAAAATGAGGTTTGACTCTTTACTGTTGTTTTTGTCTCAGTTAAATACAGAGCATTAGAGCCTCTTAAAAGCACTTACATGAGTTTTCTTCTTCAATCTGCCCAACTTTATAAAATAATTAATAAAGTGTTGAATTTGTGATCAGGCTAAAAGTAACCCATAGTGATAGATAGTCCTTCATAGGTTATATTGCCATTTATTCTTTACTCTTCCTCCCCACTGTTTGTTTATCTCAAGGAATGGCTCTGACTACATACTCAATTACAAGTTATTCAATGATGCATATCACCATTCCCTTCCAGAGAAGTATCGACAACTGTTTCCTTCAAAACCCTTGAAAATTCACAAAGAAAAGTACATCAACAGCACAACAGGAAAAAAACTACGTAATCAAACTTTGCATTGCTCTCTTTAATAGCCTGTCTTCTCTGACCACAGTGGATATGTATGTATTTTCTCCTCTCTAGACTAGAGTAATGGTGGTGAAGTGGAGCAGTTATAACCACATGTCAAAATAGTTATTAAAAAATAAAACCACTCTCCACTATAACTGTTAACCTTCCAGGGAACTGTTCAGGTGCTCAGAACAACTGCCTGACCTATAATTTTTCAAACCTCCCTAAACCACCAGAACATCACTTTCATCTGGAAAGCATCTTGAGCCATAATTGTAAGGCCTGATGGTGTTTAAATGAGCATTATAGGTACTTTGTGAACTCAGAAGCAATAGAAATCAATAAGTGTCTTGCATAGAGGAGTCCTGCGATAGATTTTTCCAGGAGAGAGCCAATTTGTAGAAAGTCATAGACACCAAGGAGGTTGTAAGCATGCTGGAGGTTTAAAAAAAAATATATCACAGGGGTGTGGAAAACACTGCACTGCACTGCTAGATGAGGGAATATCTCAAAGACATAGAGTTTTAAACTGATAATGTTTTTTAGGAGTGGCTAACGGGGGAAAAAAAAAGATTGAGAAGTAGTAGGCAGTTCCTGCAGTGCTCTAGGACTTGAAAAAGAAGAGCTCTCCCAAGTACGCAGAAAGGGTTTGAATAGTGCTCCCACGGGTCTTGAATGTAAATATGTATTGTTGCTTGTGTAAGGGTAAGAATATCTAGTGAACTTACTCTTTCCAGCTTTTAAGATTTGTCAGAAATTAATTCATTCAGTCAATTAAAAAAAAACTGCAAGCATCATCCAGTGCTCAGAACCCTTCTAGGCATCATAGGTAACAGCTCAGTGGAAAAGGCAGTATCAGTGCTATCCACAAGGTTACAGTCACTTGGAAGGAGGTGCGAAAAGACTTTAGACAAATCCCAAACAAAACTTATCCTCTGAAATTCCACTCTCTGGCCATAACCTTTCCATGTAAACTGGAGAATCATATCCTCAGAACAGCTCTTGTGTTCTCCCTTCTCCCAAGTGTTCTTTAATCTCCTCCTTACTTTTTTATACTTTCTAAAAGTTCCAAATAAAAAAGGGTCTACTTCAGTCAAGAGATATTATATTTTTATTCTAAATTTTTCTAATAATGATGAAGGAGAATTATGAATACCTAATAAAATTTTGAATACTGGGGGAGAAAGAAGAGGATTAAAAACAGTCACAGAACTACACTGAATGAACTTTAGTATGAATTTCTTTTTCTTTCTTTCTTTTTTTTTTTTTTTTTTTTTTTTTTTTTTTTTTGAGATGAAGTCTCACTCTGTCTCTAGGCTGGAGTGCAATGGCACGATCTCGGCTCACTACAACCTCCACCTCCTGGGTTCAAGCGATTCTCAAGCCTCAGCCTCCTGAGTAGCTGGGATTACAGGTGCCAAACACCTTTTATGTTAGATAATTTTTACCTTTACTCATGGAATATAACATTAAAAGGACGTTTACACCTATCATCTCATGAGGGATGGGTGAAGGCAAGGGGCTTTCACTTCATTTAGTTTTGCTTTGCATGTTAACTCTTCTAAAATATAACTTTGAGATTTGTTTTCCCTTAATAATTGAGGATGAATGAACACAGAGCTGTTGGAAAAGGATCACCTAGTTCACAACCTTCATTTGGGCATCTGTTACAAGGAATGCAATTTGAAAATGGGTAGAATTTTAAGTCAGAACATATCATACTAAGCTAGATGGTATTATTCACATGAACTGCTTGGGAGAAATATATACATGAAGAAAGCTGCCCTTACTCAAGTGCATGATCCATGCCTTCGGTCTGAGTTTTACCTGTGTCCAGCTGTAGGATTTCAAGGCTTTCAAGGCCTTTATTTCACATAAGCAATCTTTTTAAAAACAAACATCATTTTCTCATCTAGGAAGTAAATGTATTACATTCAGCACTGTAAGTATTCTGCAACTCATTGACCAAGCTACAGCAGTTCAAAATAGCTTACTGATTACATTTCAAAAGATAGATTTATTTCAGCAAGCTGAAGACACACATCAAATTACTTTCGGTTGCTGTCTGCTTACCTCTGATTGGACTCATTTCTGCCTCCTGTATTCTCACTTCACAGAAATGAGTCGAGTATACTGCTGAAGTCTAATGAACCAAAATTATTTCATATGTTACAAATATTTTGGTATCACGAAGAACTTAAGAGCAGATACAAGCCAGTGAATAAAGCTAAAGCCCCCAAGAATGGGCCACGCAACACAATTTAGAGCACAACTGAAACAGAGCTTTAGATACTCACTGGTTAAATTATTAAAAGTGAACGGATTGACACTATCAACACTCTCAGCACTGTCACAGCTGAAAACTTCATCATCTGATTCCTGCACAGAAGAGCAGGGTGAGGAGCCGTCGACTTCTTCAAACTTCCCCTTTAAAATTCCACTCATAGCTGCAACGCTGTCACATGTATCTGTAGCAGGAATGGGAGCAATGGAGCATTGAAATATTTGGCTGCTGACTGCATAGTCAAAGTCTCAAAGTCATTGGAGGGGGCTGTAAATTTTGAACCACGCAGAGCACATTATCATATTCATGCAGAAATTATTCTTCCCATAATGTTGGAAAGCATTGAAGACAATTCCACCCTAAGTCGTTATTTTCATTCTCATTCTGACAACAGTGCCTTGTAAGAAAAAAGTAAAAATTAAAAATACGAATAAATTTGCTGCATAAGGAATTATGGCTCAGTGTTTTGAAACGTCAAAATAGGAGTCAAATACACTTATTTGGTTTGTTCTAGTAAATTGTGTACTGTCAATGACAGAGTCAGAGTTCAGAACAAAATAGATCACTCACTTGCATGCTGTCATATCCAGAGCATACTGATGAGGGTATGTCTGTCTTGCTTGGGATTTCTTTTTTTCTCAGGTATAAAGGCATCTACTTTCCTGGGGCTCTTTGTCCATCAAAAATCAAATTGGTTGCTAGGAAGGGTGATACCTACAGAATTTAGATGCCTTATCATGTTTTCAGTCAATTTAGCAGAGCTACAGGGAATACTTGAGTCCTATGTCAAGGAGGCTGGCTGAATAGATTTTATACATGGTAAACCGGAGTCCCTAAATCTTTTATTGAATAAAATATTAATTTAAATCTCTTCACTCTCTGTATCAACATGGTCAGTGAAAGCCAGTCATATGTAGCCTGATAACATTTCTTAAAATTTGTTTACATCAATTTAGATGAATCACTAAACCTCTGAGAGTAGCAATTTCTCCATAGCTATATAGAGAAGCAGTGAAAGTGTTGGTGGGTTGCAAATAAAATTTCCTGCACTGGTAGGTAACCTTGATAAGTAAGTTGAAGTAAGCATAATAAAATCATGAAGTCACCTTAGTCTTCTGTTTTGTCTACTATTATTTGCAACAAGGATACTGAGAAACACTTTACCTGAAGGAAAACGATAGTGTAAGTACAATAATAAACAGCTTCTTAATCAAGGAGACGGTAGGTAGTAAGACATATGACCTGTGGAAGCCAGAGAAAGCATGCTCAGGCCAAAGGGTAAAGCTGTTACTTGGGTCCAGGTTATTTTGCTCCAGCTTTCCTTATGTAATCTCCTCTAACTCTGGGCAATGCCCCATTTATATTCAGAATCTGCATTTTTCTTTCTCTTGTTAATTTTCTTTACAAAGCCAAAGAAGCAATTTTTAGTTTGCATTGTAATTTTAATCCCAACTTGAACTGGCTCTACAAGATAGCCCAAGATTGGTTTAGATATATAACTTGGAAGGATTAACAAACTAGGGAATCAAAATAGTCTCTTCCCCATCAGCTCAACCCACTATCTGAAATGCTCTTGAATAGAGATGCAGCAGTTGGGGAGACATACTTATTTCACAAAAGACACCTGTACAATATACGATATCAAGGAGAGGTGACATCAAACACCAGCATGGCAGTCCTATCTATGCCTTTCTGGTAGTAAGAATCAAGTCTGGAGCGACTTTTTTATTTTTAAGAAAGTAGCAAAGGACTAACTACCCTCCTTGTGTCACTTGTGGACGTCATGCTCACCCTTGATTTTGGTAGCTGAAATTCCTTGGGGCATATTTTTTCCAGGTCTTTCTGTTGACTGGCTTCCTCTGTTTCTGTATTTTCTGCTTCCTTATGTCCCCAGCTTATAGATGGCTTTGGCTTCTAACAGACTTACCTCTACCTTATCATATCATCATATTCTGTCAACCTCCACACTGAACACCAATGACTCCTCTTTTTTTTTTTTTTTTTTTTTTTTAAGGGAATTTGAGTATCATTCTTTGGTCATTTATGCTATTACACAGAAAAGAGATCTATTTTGCCGTCATTTGTTTAAGGGCCGTTCATTATTCAGTAAACATCTATTGAGATTTTATTATGTTCCAGTGACTATTTTAGATGCTGGGGAGTGATAAAGAAGCAACGTCGAAGTTCGTTTTGTTCTTTTATTTATTTATTTTACTCTAATGATACTTATTTACTGGGTGTTATTAGGGGAAGGGATAGACAAATAATAAGAAGAAACAGATAAATTAAATATATAAACATCATATGGAGGTAAATGCTATTGAGAAAAATAAGCCATTAAGTATGATATGGTGACTACAGAGTTGACTGAGCAAGAGCATTCCATCTTTAGTTGATTGGTGAACTAATGTCACTCCACCAAGAGGTAATAACATGAAGGAGGTGAGGAAACCAACAATGTGGGCTTCTTAGTGAAGAGCAGTCCAAGACAAAGGAATGGTGTGTGCCAAAGCCCAAGCGAGGCACAGTGCATGACAAGGTCAGACAGGTCTTTAGGGCTAGACTGTATAGAGCCTTTAAGGACTTTGGCTATTTCTCTAAGTGAGGTGAAAGCCACTACAGTTACTTAAAACTACAGGGTTTAAGTAGTATAGTAGCAAGATATGGCTTACATTTTAAAGGGACACCTCATTAGTTTGTTATTTCATCAGAAAACAGAGTGTCTATAGTAAAGAAGGTAATTTTGATGGGAAAAAGAAAAAATCCGTTAGGGAGGATTTAGTCACTCCGATGAGTAGTTACAGTCAGAAACCTAACTAGTCACAGGGCTGAAGAGGTCAACAGTTCTTTTGGGGTGGCAGCTGGGGAATTAGAATTTAGAAGGAAGACAAAGTGGAGGGATGGTCAAAGGGTTTTCTGAAATGATTCTGTTACTTAATTTCACCTAGGACCACCTCTGGTTTCTAGCTTTCTTAATTATTTGATGATAATAAAGAGACACCTTACCTATTAGATTTAAAATAGGAATCATCCAGATACTTTGTACTATTTGCGGTGCTACTGTGGCAAAATGACAACAAAAATGTAGGCTTTCTTTTATCACTCTAAAGAAATACTTCTTTTAATGCGATGGAGAAAAGGCAATATATGGATGATGATCATTCTCAAGGATTTACTTACTAATGGGAAAAGGGAGGCACAGAGTTAATAACTATTTTATCTACAATTCACCCTAAATTTATTTATTTGAGACTTTTGAAAGTCAAATCACAGCCACTACCTGCTACAATAGGGATTATAGGACTCTGGCTCTGGGTTGACCTTGTTTGAAAGCCAAGCAGCCTGTGTCTTACAAACTTACTTGTAGGCGTAATGTAAGCTTTATTTGTTTAGAGAGAGGCTCATCTTCAAGTGACATTTGGCAGTTTTAGAAATATTGCAGAAAAGTTTTGAAAGACTGAAAGCTATTGTTGATTTTTTAAAATGCTGTTGTACCTTGTGTTTATTAGTTATAGGAAACTATTTAGAAATTGTTTTACTATAAAGTTGTTTAATTGCTTTCTTTAATATAAAATCAATGTAAATAATCTCTGTCAAAGTGTTACATTTGCTCACACTTATACTTCTATGCCCTCGAGGTGCTGAAGATTCTTGTACAAAGTCATTAGAGAAAGATTAAATTGTAAGATTACATATCTAAGTAAACACAAAAAATATGGTGGAAAAAAGAATCCCAAAGCTTAGAAGACTCAGAAAGAGAGAGAGAGAAAGAGTGAGAGAAAGAGAAATATTGAGGGAGACAGTGAGAGAGAAAAGAATTGTTTTATTCTATTTTGTTTTCAACAATCTAATTCTACTGGAGTACACTCTGGTTGTATTACTGGTTGTATTATTAAAATTGTGATGTTGTAATGATTCCATGGCAATAGAAGCAAGACCATACAGGGAAAGCTAAATCATGAGAGAGAATAAGATGCTCCTCCCATTCAGATGTCTGCAGCAATAGATGGGAAGGGAGGAAAACTAAGGGAGAAGACAGTTACTATGAACATTCTTTATTGAATTTGTTCCATCCACATAGTCAAGCAAAAGTGATCATAAACAATATTTAAAAATCATCCTATAATACAGAATGCTCTTTCTGATAGTGCATGGCTGGAAAAAAATTGTTGGCAAACAGAGAGAAGTACAGATGACTTGATTTATATTTTCTAGCACTGAAAAATTTTATTTGTTGTACATGTTAGAAGTTAGAAAGAAGTTCCTTAATTCTACTCCAAGGTCCCCTTAAAAGTTCTGTGTTGGTCCAAGGAGATGATACCTTATTAGGTTTTTAAAATAGATCTCCTGTAATCCCAGCACTTTGGGAAGCAGAGGCAGGTTGATCACTTGAGGCCGGGAGTTCAAGACCAACCTGGCCAACACAGTAAAATCCCATCTCTACTAAAAATACAAAAATTAGCTGACGGTGGTGGTGCATGCCTGTAATCCCAGATACTTGGGAGGCTGAAGCATGAGAAAAATTGCTGAACTGGGAGGTAGAGGCTAAAGTGAGCCAAGATTGTGCCACTGCACTCTAGTCTTGATGACAGTGGGACTCTCTCTCAAAAATAAAATAAAATAGATAACTCTAATGAATTATTACTGATTCTATACATAATTATTCATTTTGAGAAGTATATTAAATACAATTTTCTTACTAGCTTTCCTAAGATAAAAGTTGTTACGATTGCTATATTTATCTAATAGAATGTTATGGTCTGAATGGTTGAGTCCCCTAAAATTCATATGTTCAAATCCTGATCCCAAGGTGGTGTTATTAGAGGGTGGAGCTTTGAGGAAATAAGTAAGTCATGAAGGTGAGTGAGTGCTGTTGTAAAGGACCCCAGAAGAGATCCCTTGCCCTCTTGCCATATGAGGTTACAGCAAAAACATGGCTGTGTAGAAAGCAGTCCCTCACCAGGCACATTATCTATCAGCACCTTGATTTTGAACTTCCATCCTCCAGAACTATAAGAAATAAATTTCTGTAGTTTATAAGCCTCTCAGTCTGTGATATTTTGTTGTGGTAACCAGAACTGATTAAGACATAGAATAATCAGAGTTTGGATTAAAATATTCAAAATGACAACTTTTTTAGTAACTTTAAACAAACTTAGAGACTTAAAAGTATAAGGAGATTATTAGTATTTAAAAGTAGCAATAGAAAATTGTAAGTTACTAATTTTTATGCTGTTGTTAACAGGAAACAACTGACTTAGGATGCATCACTTACAGAATACAAAGATAAAAATCAAAAATTGCCATTTTGAAAAAGAACTACAATGAATGTTGGCTACATTGACTTTTCTACAAACAGAAGTTAGTTTTCTAAAATTCGTAGAGTTAGAGCTTAGACTGATCCTCTGCAAGGGACCTAAATGTTTGTTTTTACCAGGCAAGTCTGACAGACTTTTACATTCAATGGTTGAGATTTTATGATTATGGACAAAGGCACTGAATGCCCTGCCCAGAGCCTAGGTGTACTTAATAGTAAACCCCCACAACTGTAATATACATATGTAAGTCAATATATATATGTAATTACATACATATTACATATATTACATGTGATATATGCATATATACATATAGTACATGTGTACATACATATATGTATATATATGCATATATACATATCTTACATAACATATACTCCATATATATGCGTATATACATATACTACATGTAATATGTACTACATGTATGTTTATGTGCATACATAACATATAAATATAATTGCACATATTTATGTAATTATATAATATATGCAATTTCACATATATATGTTATACCTGTAATTACATATATATATATATGTTAGATATGTGATGTGTGTGTGTGTGTGTGTGTGTGTGTGTGTGTGTGTGTGTGTATGTGCTTTCTCCCTCTCCTGCCATTGCAAGGACACTTGCTCTATAACTTGGACATAATCATGGGCTTAGGTTGATTACAGGAGGTTCACCAGCAAAATCTAAAACAAGAATGGGGACAGATTGTTAAGGTAAAAATGGATGCAGAATAAATGTGAATGTAGATTGAATAGTCCTGGGAATATAAGGTGCAAATATATTTGATGACATGGAAGACAGATTCTGCGAAGGCTGGAGGGAAATTCCTAAATGAGAACATTGCTTTTTATCAGTGTAGTCATAGCAAGCAAGAGGTAGAAGAAGCCAGCCTAGGTTGTAAAATCCAAGGGCAGATGCTAGTTTCAAAAATTAGGAATTTTGGTATACCTCCCTTTGGGTTGAAAGGTAAATGGGAAGAATTGTTTCATTCTGAATTTGTGGTTATATTTGTATCCCTCAATTAAAAGCGTATCTGTTGACTGGGCATGTTGGCTCACACCTGTAAACCTAGCTATTTGGGAGGCCAAGGGGGTTGAACACCTGAGGTCACCAGTTTGAGAACAGCCTGGTCAACACGGCTAAACCCCGTCTTTACAAAAAATACAAAAATTGGCCCGGTGGGCTGGGTGTGGTGGCTCACACCTATAATCCCAGCACTTCGGGAGGCCAAGGTGGGCATATCACCTGAGGTCAGGAGTTCGAGACCAGCCTGACAAACATGGAGAAACCCTGTCTCTACTAAAAATACAAAATTATCCAGGCATGGTGGTGCATGCCTGTAATCCCAGCTACTCAGGAGGCTGAAGTGGAAGAATCACTTGAACCTGGAGGCAGAGTTTGTGGTGAGCAGAGATCTTCCACTGCACTCCAGCCTGGGCAACAAGAGTGAAACTCTGTCTCAAAAAAAGAAAAGAAAAGAAAAGAAAAGAAAAGAAAAATTGGCCTGATATAGTGGTGTGCTCCTGTAGTCCCAGCTACTCAGGAAGCTGAGGCACGAGAATCACTTGGACCCATGAGATGGAGGTTGCAATGAGTCAAGATCACTCCACTGCACTCCAGCCTAGGCAACAGAGCAAGACTCCATCCGAAAAAAAAAAAAAAAAAAAAAAAAAAAGCTATTTGCACTATTACTACTAATTTGCCTTCATTTATATAGGGAAGCAGTAATGTGTACTAACTACAGTAGGACTCACACTAGGCTAATCATTAAATTTCCTGGGGAGATTTAAAAATATATATGCAGAGCCTCAGAAACCACCAGGAATCCCTGGCATGGTGAAACACCAGTTGCTTCAAAACCTGGCTTCACCATTTCCAGAATAGGATCTCTTACACAACTTAATCAATTTCTCTCAGTCTGAGTTTTCTTACCTGTCTAATGGTCTAATAGTAACTGTTTTATTTTTTTTTCCATTTTATTTTAGGTTCAGGAAGTACGTGTGCAGCTTTGTTAAATGTGTAAATTTTGTGTCACAAGGGCTTCGTGTACACATGATCTTGTCAGCAAGGTAGTGAGCATAGTACCCATTAGGTAGCCTTCCAGTCCACCTTCCCACACTCTCCCACCTCAAGACCTCCCTAGTGTCTATCTTTCCCATCTTTGCATCCATATGTATTCAGTGTTTAGCTCCCACTTACAAGTGAGACATGTGGTATTTGGTTTTCTGTTCTTGTGTTAGTTTGCTGAGGATAATGGCCTCCATGTAGCTGTTTTATAATGCCAGAATGTGCATTGTAGGTGATCTAATTTCCATACTCCCCATCCCACTGGTACATATTTTGTATTGCAGTATGCCTTGTATTATAGCTACAAACAAAAATCATGCTCTAAAATCTTGTCTGAGAGTGTAATCTAACCAGTTTAGCATAAAGGAGAACTATAAATCAGGAGCGAGGGCTCATACCAGACCGTTTCCACTTTGAGGCAGACATGAATAGAGGCAGCACAGAGAACTAGGAGAGATGGTGCCAAGTCTTCCTGTGGAGGATGCCCTGGCTGCTTTGGTGGGTGGGTCACCTTGTTAAGTGACCCTATTTTGTCAAAGCCCACCTCACACTCCAGGAAAGACGCTGGTCCTCCTTAAAGTAGTCACCAACAGTCTGGTTTGAACTACAGCAATCTCAGGGGGTTTGTGAGGGCATATTCCCACCCTCGTCAAATGACTATATCTTGCCAAGAGTCTACCTCACACTACAGGAAGGAGTGTGCATTGATTAACTCAGTATGTGCAATTTTATCCCTGTGGTTTCTCCACTAATAATATGAGCATATAACCTCATTGAATCTTTTCCAAAACCATGTGTTTTTGTTTTATTTGATTTTTGGTTTTGTGTCTAATACATTGTAATTCATTGAATAACTAGGCCATGATATTTAATCAAACCTCTAAAGGGGCATGTTTGTTTTGTTTTTAAGTATTTGTTATTATAAATCACAGTATAATTAACATTTCCTTTTTCATTTAATTTTTTAAAAAATATTTTTATAGACCCAGAGTCTCGCTATGTTGCCCAGGATGGTTTTGAATTCCTGGGCTCAAGCAATCCTCCTGCTCAGCCTCTCAAAGTGCTGGGATTACAAGTGTGAGCCACTGCACCTAGCTATAACTCTGTGTGTGTGTGTGTGTGTGTGTGTGTGTGTGTGTGTGTGTGTGTGTATGTATGCATATCTCTAATTATACCTTTAAGGATAAATTCCTATAAGTGGAAGTATTGAGTCTTCCATATACATCGCCAACTTGACTGCCAGTAAGGTTCTGCCAATTTATATTTCTTTAAGAGTGCTTTGGGATATTATTATTTCACCTTTGCCAATACTATGGCATTGCTCTTTTTAAAATTTGTTTATAAACTTGTCAGCTACTCAAGATAATAATAATAGTTAACACACATATAGTGCTTACTATGTGCCAAGTACTGTTCTAACACTTCATATATGTACTAGTTAGGATTCCAAAGTGGCCCTTAAGATTCCCTACCACTTAATGTACACCCCCATGCCCGTATAACCCTAGACATGTGAATAACATGAGATGTGGGACAACACTCCTGTGATTATATTATGTTTATGTTGCTATGTTTATGTTAAAAATGATTTTACATATGAATTAAAGTCCCAAACCAGATAGGGAGATTATGCAGGTGGGCTTGATATAATCACACAAGTTCTTTAATTCAAGGTCTAGAGGTCAGATACTAAGGATGAGAGGGATTCGATGAGAGAGAGATTCTCTGTGGCTGACATTGAAGTAGAAAATGGTCACATGATACTGCATATGTGCAGCCTCTAGGAACTGAGAGCAGCCTTCAGCCAGCTGACAGCAAGCAAGAAACAGGAACCTCTCAGTTCTGTTATCCCAAGGAGCAGAATTCAAAATTCTGCCAAAAACAAGAATGAGCTTGGAGGTAGATTTTCCCCCAGAGTGACCAGATAAGAGTTCAGCCAAGTGACACATTTATTCTAACCTTGTGAGGACCTAAACAAAGAACCTAGCCATACGATGCAGGTCTTTTTTTTTTTTTTTTTTTTTTTTTTTTTTTTTTTTTTTTTGACTGGGTCTCACTCTCTCACCCAGGCTGGAGGGCAGTGGCACGACCATGACTCAGTGCAGCCTTAACCTTATGGGCTCAGGTG
This sequence comes from Saimiri boliviensis, assembly GCF_048565385.1. NCBI lineage: Eukaryota > Metazoa > Chordata > Mammalia > Primates > Cebidae > Saimiri > Saimiri boliviensis. The sequence continues at coordinate 74,225,381 of NC_133453.1, forward strand.
ATACTCCCACCTGAGCCTCCAAGTAGTGGACTACAGGCATGTACCACCATGCCTGATTAATTGTTTTGATTTTTATTAGAGATGGGGTCTCACTATGTTGCTATGCTGCCCGGGCTTACCTTGTACTCCTGAGCTCAAGAAAACCTCCCACCTCAGCCTCCCAAAGTGCCTGTGTAGGACTTCTAACCTACAGTACTATAAGCTCATAAATAAATGTGGTTTTATGTTGTTAAGTTTGTGAGAATTTGTTACATGGCAATAGAAAATTACTATAATATATATCAACTCATTTAATCTTCACAGCCATATGAGATAGGCATTAATATTAATAATACCATTTAAAGATTAAAAACTGATGCATACAGGGTTAGGTGATGAGGCCAAGGTAATACATCTAATTAGTTTTAGAGCCAGAATTCACACCCAGGCATTTGGGCACTTGAAATCATACTTTTATCATCACACACTTAGGTTCAAGTGTATTACATTCTCAAGATCTCACTGCTTGATATTGATTTGTTTTTGAACACTTAGGATTAGATTTTTTTATCTCACATACTTTCTTTTTATTCTTAATGTGTTTGTGTGTTTGTGCATGTGTGCGCATGCACGCATGTGTGTGTATGTGTGTGTGTAAGTTACTTAATTTTCCTTTTTCTGGTAAAATATACATAAATATTGTTTGTAAACATTCATAATAGCTATTAAAAAACATTCTGTTTGTAATTTTTGGTATTTTTCGACTGTCTTTACAGAAGAAGTAGGCCATGAACATTCTTTGTAGCTAGGTGCCTTCACAGAATTTAATGAGAATTCTTTGAAATTTTTTTTTCATATTGTCCCAAATGTTCTAATTTTTTTAGTTAATAAATAGCTTTGCTTTTGGATAAACAGATCATAATAATGTTCCTAAGTGTTTACTTGGTGCTAGAAACTAAATTCTGTGAACATGTTATCTCGTTCGCCTTTATAGTGATTCTAAATTAAGTATTATGCTTCCCTTTTTAGCATGGAGCAACATGAGGCTTAAGATCGGAAGTAACTTAGGTTCATTGACAAAGGCAATTAAGTAACTGAGCTGGAATTAAAACCCAGCTTGCCTGACTCCACAGACTGTGCTTTTTATGGTCATGCTACATCCCTTCTACATAAAACTTGGCATAGGTTTTCTACCCAATTTCTTAGTAGACTGTGAGCAACTCAAGAATCAGATCTTATTCAAAGATTCAAGAAATGTTCAATAAATAACCAGGTACTTTTGAAGCAGAAAAGTAATGTAAATAGAAGAGAAGACATGAGAGCAAAGGAGTAGTTCCAGATTTTCCTCATAGAGAAGGAGTTTAAACAAAATGGAATCATGCTTTTGGAAATAAAACTTCTTTGGATAGCAAATATTTTGAAACATTCGTACACATGCTGCCTTTTTGAAGTTTAAGAGCACAATGTGAGGTAGAGAAAAAGAGCGAAAATTTAAAAAATTGAATATGTTACTCTGATGAAGAATGAACACATGTATAATTGAATAATTTTGAAAATGTTTTTATATTAGAAACACTGGAACTATTTTTATAGTTTGAAAATTATAAAATATAGACCATGCTTCAGAATTGAGTTGGATGTTCTTTAATAACATAGTAGATATATATCTGTTTTAAAAATGCTTAGTGAAGCATATACAAAACACAATCTGCAAGATTTTAGTAGGTGACTTTTGTGTTGGGAATGGGTCTATTGTGAAGCAGTGAAGCAGGTCTAACAATGTCTTTTTTTTTTTTTTTTTTTTTTCTTTTTTTGAGACAGGGTCTCACTCTGACATCTAGGCTAGAGTGCAGAGGGTGATCTTGGCTCACTGCAACCTCCACCTCACTAGTTCAAGTGATTCTCCCACCTAGGCCTCCCAAGTAGCTGGGACTACAGTCACCCACCAACACACCTGGCTAATTTTTGTATCTTTTGCAGCAACAAAGTGTCATCGTTTTGGCCAGGCTGGTGTCAAATTCTTGACCTCAAGCGATCTGCCTGCCTTGGCCTCCCAAAGTGTTGGGATTACAGGTATGAGCTAACACCTGGCCTACAGGCCTACAATTTTTTTTTTTTTTTTTTTTTTGAGGCTGAGTCTGGCTTTGTCACCCAGGCTGGAGTGCAGTGGCACCATCTCGGCTTACTGCAACCTTCAACCTCCACCCTCCACCTCTCAGGTTCAAGTAATTCTCCTGCCTCGGGGTCCAGAGTAGCTGAGATTACAGGTGCCCACAACCACACCTGGCAATTTTTTTAAAATTTTTATTTTTAGTAGATATGGATTTTCACCATGTTGGTCAGGCTAGTCTTGAACTCCTGACCTCAAGTGACCTGCTTGCCTCGACCTCCCAAAGTGCTGGGATTACAGGCATGAGCCACTGCACCTGGCCTACAATTTCTTAATATTACATACCCCTCACTAAAAGTCTTAGTGTGCATTATCATAGAAAAGACCTAACAGGAATGGATCTTAGTTAAATATCCAGATTTTCCTAAACTTATTTAACCACAGAACATTTTTATGGAAACTTTAATTATTTTTCTGAGAACCATGTCCCAATTTCGAAAATGCTTGATATTAATATTTTGAAGGTCCTACCTTTGCTCTTCTTTTATAATTCTAGGATTTGTTTTCACAATTGCACTTCCTCATACGATACTAACTTCATCAGCTGATGCCCAGTGATTTAATTGTAGTTAACATGGAAAAAATAGAAAATCTAGCCAATCAATGGTGATTTTTTTTTTCATCTGCTAACAAGCAATAATACTTAGGAAGTCATTACAACTACTGGGGATTATTTTGCTCCTTCCATTCTTCCCTTATGAACAGAAAAGCATGACTAGCAACAACTAAAAATTGTACACAATGTCTTATACTATACACCAAATTCTGCACTGAAAAGTGCTCTACCTACACCTACCAATCTTCACAATACTACCCAGGTAGATAACTGAATTTTACAGATAGGAAGACTAAGGCTTAGGTAGCTTAAATAACTGGTCCAAATTTACACAGACAATAAGAGGGTATGTCTATTTGACTGCAAAGGCAATCAATTAGGAAGCCCATCGATGATTATCCTGCACTACCTAAAATCATGATAGATAAGCCAAAGTCGCAGTACTCTATTAGCTCAAAGGATGCATTTCTAGAAACAGGCATGCTGCCTGCCTGACTGAATCACACATTTAAGGAACATATGTATACCATGGTATAGCTCCATATAAACAAACACATTTTTGATACACTGGTAAGCACTCTTTTCCCTTCAGATTAAATTCATAAGGCTATTTCATTCTTTATTTTTTGGTCATTTTTACCTAGTTGTGGTGATATTTATATCAAAGGACTTCTACCAGTCTCAGTGGATCTGCTTACCCTTACCTTGAGGCATAGTAAACCCCAGTGGCACTCAGCATGCAAGTATCCACCCTTCTTTTCCTTGCAGTTTATTCAGCTTTGTCACTTATCAGGCATTATGGCTTAGAATTGTTCACCAGAACACAACACAAATGGCGGAAAGTGAAGCCCAGAGCAGCCAAAAAAAAAAAAATTGCTGAATAATTTTAACTTTAATCAAATGTTGCTAACAAATTTAACTCAAGAGAAAGGGGATTCATTGACTAAGAGTGGATGTATGAGAGCAGTCAGAGATTGGTTAAATATATACTACAATATTTTCTTACACAAACATTAATTGACATTTATATTATATATTAATATAACAATTATGGTTAATTACATTAATTTACAATTAACCCATTGGTTTACTACACAATAATCTGTGTGTGTGTATCAGAAACAGCAGTATTACAATGAAACAGAGCAGGGAAGCATGAAATGGGAACTACATTCAGATAAAATCCCCCATTAATGTAGGAGAGCACAAATAGAGTTTGGATACTAAAAAGTCTGCAAGACAAAACCTTGAGTGACTTAATGACATTTGTGTGACACAGACACTGTCACACTGAACAGCATTAAGAGAGAAGAACATGGAAGGAAGAGAATGTCGTAGAATGTACAGTGTCTGTCATTGAGAGGATGTAAGAGGAGGCTAGATAACTATCTGACAAGACAATTTACCTAATTATTCAGTCAGCAAAACAATTTGGGGGCACATAACTGTGTATCAGGAACTGTATTAGGCATTGACACAGAGATAAAGGATGCTCCTTGCCATGATGAACTATAATTTATATGGTAGTAAAAGGGTACTGAGAGATCACGAAGTGCTGTAATGACCACACCCCAAGAAGCCCTGGCAGGGAGCACAGCACAGGCTTCTCTCCTTGGCCCTGCCTGTATGTTATAGAAAGATCTCTTAAAATAGAAGATGATAATGGCATCCCCAAGCTCATTTTCCATTTAATACTCAGCTCTAGGTAACTTCACTGGGCAGCCTGAGAGCAGCCTTGGAGCCCTTTTTGATTTGGATGTACAGGGGGTAAATAATTTAAAATTTTAAGTATGAGTTTTATGAGCAACGAAAAGGGAATTTTGATCAGACTGAACAAAGAGGTTTTTTGTGTTTTTTTTTTTTAATCGCTTTTGAAAATGTTTTCTAGAATCTTTCTGCTTTAAAATGCTGACACCATCACAACCGATATTACCTGGGTAATGATTGATGAAAAATATTGATTTTTCATGGCTAGCCTAATCTGAGGAGAGAAGAGTAAATGCAAATCTTTGTAAATGCTTTCAGGGCTCCTTTTTAGGAAACTATTTGTTTTATTTATTAAATATATTGTGATATATTCACAACATGACAGCAACTAACTGTATCCACACTTACTAGAAAACAAAGCTGAAATGCATTCTGACTGTGACAGCAAACTAAAAAAGTCAAAGAGATTGTGATAGTAGGTCAAAGCTATTTGGTTCACTGAATACTAGGGGCAACTCTGAAGTGGAGAGTTCTGTGCAACTCTAAAATCCCTGCGTTGTTATGCATCAGAGACCATCTGGCCACACCATGCTTTTTCACCTCCATGCAAAGCCTTTCTAAGTTCTGCTTTTCTCTCGTTCAGTGTTTAACACACTACATCCAATATTTAATACAAACACATAGTGTCTGGCTGTTGTAGTTTTGCATAAGCAAATGCTTAATTTCCCACTAAATATAATCATTGTCCTCTCTGTGCCTTAATTTTGTCGTAGGTAAAATGAAGAGTCCAGAAAAAAATTCTCTCTGCAGGGCAGTCCCATGTTTCTAGGGCAACAGAAGACTAAAATGTGAAAAGTTAATACATGAATTACATGAGTATTGGCTGAGGAATTTATAGTAAATATTATTGAAAGACATAAACATTTGCATACAATTTACTTTTGCCAGGCACAATGGCATAAGCCTGCGGCCCTCAGTCACTTGGCAGGCTACAGCAGAAGAATCATTGGAACCCAGGAGTTTGAGGCTGCTATACACTATAATCTTGCCTGTGAATAGCTTGCTGCTCTCAAGCCTAGCAACATAGCAAATCTCTATCTCTAAAGTACAAAATAAAATAAAATATAACACGTTATATAGATATATATGCTAACTTTGATTGTGTTTGGTGATTTTTGTTGAAAATAATGTCATTTTTACAAATGTGCACAAGTCAGGAGAAATGGAGAAATGTGTGCACCACCCTTTGTGGTACTGGAAAATAATATATTAAGCTCTTGATCTAAGTAAAGTATAAAAGCCTATTGGCAATAAGTCACATGTATACTTATGTACCTTTTTGGCCATGATATGAGATTATGAAGTTGATCATAAAGTTGATCTCATATCAAAGTGATTCCCTTGCTATATGTGATTCTTAGAATTAGCACTGATATTTATCTAACCATTATAATCTTGAATTAAATACCTTAAAAGTTGTATTGAGTCTGTTTTCTCAGAGCATGCACATTCAAAAGTTTTCAGGTCAAACATTTAGACCATTATAATAACTGAAATCTAAGCAATTGACTAAGAAATCAAATGATCTGCCCAACTGATTCATTGAGATATGTGAAATATCCAAATGTGACCATTAGCTTGATAATCAAATCCATTCCTTGCTTCTTCTTAGAAAATAGTAATTAAAAAGCAGTAATGCTGCTTTTAACCAACCCCCTTTTAATATCTGAATAAATCCTGTATTAAACTATCAGGTATTAAATATATAAGTCAAAAATAACAATTAATTAATAATACCTTTGAATTACAGTGTACTATAGCACAAATGTTAATGTAATTTTTTTATTTGCCTGGATTATCTGATGTATATAGCACAATTTGAACTTTATGAAATCTGACCCAAGCTTTCTTAGTCTGGCATTATTTCCATTTCTTGCAAATCCTACTCCTCCATTTCCAACAATGAGAGGTTATTTGCCAAACTAGCATATTTCCATTACAGGCATAAAGTTGTCTACCTACATTACAGGAGAAGTTATTAAGTATTTCATTTTCTTTAGTATTTTTTGAGGCTTTAAGAGGGCATAAAAACCCATCTACAATTCTGGCAAGCTACTTTTAGCAGAGAAAGAAGCATGAAGCAGTAAGTAGAAAATGACTAACAAACTGTATTTTTAAATTATCTGTAGTTGAGAGTAAGCCTACGAAACACATTCTCTTCAGAATCTTGACATGCTTTTGATAATTTTGGTTGTGCCTTAAATAAGGGTTATCTGCACAGGTTACATAATCCATTCACTAGTCTATCCGATTTGTTGTTAGCATGCTCTTCAACGTCATCAGTATTTATGCTGAAAGTGCTGTCACTGAAGTGTTTTGCTCATGTTAATTGATAAAAAGAAACTGCTTCCCACCACCCTACCTCTTTTTGAAAAACAACATACTGACATGCCAAATTAATTTAACTTTAAATAATATATTGGCTACATATTAAATATTTTAAGACATAGTTTAAGCATGTAGGGCTTTTACTTGCTACATTGCTAACACTCAATCTAACAGACTAAGGTTAATATTGTGAAAATAAAGTATGATATGTCACAAATATTTAAATGAATTGTAAAGAGAAAATAGTTAGGAATATCATCTGAATTATAATACAAATAATAGGAAAGCTGTAACAGCTTTATGATTATTTTTCCTCTCAACAAATAGCTGAGAGATTTGCAAAAATGGTGTGTGGGATGACAGTACTGCCTTTGAAGCCTATCATTTTATAATAAAAATGTTTTAAATTAAGGAATTGCCTCAGGTAGAATATGATGATAATTGTGATATTTTTGTATAGAGAAAAGCTACATAAAAGTAATGTTTATTTTCAAAGAAAGCAAAAATATTTCAAATAAAGCAAGAAAAAATATATGTGCATTTACAGTAATTCACATTACATTTTAAATTAATGACCTTAATATTAACACAAATAGCTTTTAGTTTACTGGAATGTATAATTTATATATATATATATATATATATATATATATATATATATATATAAAATAGATTATAAAGGTAAGGAAATAACTGCATTAGTGAAACATGGTTTTGACATTAAGTTTAAAGAATTCTTATTCTAATGTCAAAATGTGTATTGAACGCTCCTCACTATCCATAGTCTGGATATATATCAAGCTTTCCTTTTGATGATTAAAGTGATTGATACACTAAAAAAATACTTCTTAATTTACTGTGTTATTCAGTATATTGCAAACCACCACAAACATAAAGAGAAAAAGGAAAGAGTGTTGTGCAAAATGGAACAAAGTTGTATATAGTGAATTCCATTAAAAACCTACATTAAAATTTAAAAATCTTTGTACCAAAGGAAAAAGAAATGGTGATGCCCTCCCATTTCTCACTGAAGCCTTACATGGTTTTCATTTGCCTTGTTTCATCCTTCACTTGGACAGAAACCTCCTAACTGTTTTCTTTTATGCTTTTTTTCCCTCTTGTCTCCACTCCAGCATACATTCTCTCTCTATATCTCTTCCTGTGGACTCTGCAATAAAAGCTACCCCAGTTCTCTCATTTTTATAAGACTTGCAGACGTCTGCCAGTGGCTGATAGGAAATGCTGATTGAGAAAGGGTTTATCTACTTTTCATCCAAAATATGTGAACCATTAAGGAAATTATAAAAAGCAGTAACAATATACTCTGGTTTTATTCAGTTCTCTCCCTTAGTGATTATTAAAAGGGTGATATTTTTAGCCAAAGAAAGCAAAATGCATCTGCAGCAGCTGGTTTCCAAGGCAACAGAATAATTTAAAACCATGTGGAACTCTGCTCTCTAATTTTCATCAATTCCCCTTCATTCCTGGAGGTAGCTTTACTCAGAATTTATAATTTCTAAAAAATATAGTTGCATTGATTTATTTCCTCTAACACATTTTAGGAGACAAATAGCTGGTCTTATACATCACCTTGAATTCCAATCTTGGGGTGAGGGGTGGATTAATTTCAACCATTGTTTTGCTTGAAAAACCATATCAGAAAGATCTGTCAATAATTAGAAATATGCTACAATTTCAGTATTATGTAATAATTTTTGAAATCCAGAAATAGTTCAGAATAAATCATGCCAGAAATTTACTTGGGTCATTATGACACTTAACCACATAAACATGTTATTAACTATATTTAGTACATTTAGAAAATTTAAGGTACTTCTTTATTCATTTAGATAATTAATACCTAACATTCATCAATTTCTCCCTCTTATTTTAATTTTGCAAGAACTATTATATTTGTATCTGTTTATTCAAAGACAAAATCTCTCTCACACACACAAAAAAGTACAATAAATAAAGAAAATTGAAAAACAAAAACAAAAAGAAAAAACAACAGCAAAAATACTTAGAAATTATATAGTTATTGCTGTTAGTTTTGATTCATTCAAAAACATATTAAAATATGTATCAACGAATTATTTACTTCATTGAAAGATTTTTATTTTATTATTATGATCAATAAGTATTAATTGATTGCCAGTGTACCCAAGGCAGTAATAATTCTTGAAAGCTCAATTTTAATGAGGTTCCACCACCATTAAATGATCTATATTTATGAATTAAAATAACTATAGAATTAAGTGACTGGGAGTTCAATTTGTTGTATGTTTTTACTATAAATGTATTATTTATTCTACATACTTAGAACTTGTCTCTATTTTCCCTAAGGGAAAATAAAGGACCATGTTAGGGGATATAAGCAACTAGTAAAGTAAAACCTTAACTTTAAAGTTGTTAAAAATATATATATATTGCCTGACATTATCAACAATATAAATGCTCTGATGGAATTCTTAGCCAGATGTGTTTGATTGATAAATGAAACTACCAGTGAAACATGCGTGTTATGAAGCTAATTTTTATAGCAGTGTTTAATTCTTCAAAATTAGATTTCTGAGATTTAAAATAAAATTGGCTCCACGTAAGTTAACAAATACAGAGGGTTGTTTAGCCCATAAGCTTAAAGTTTACTGAATAAAATAACGCAAATATTCAACAACATGAGATTTATCAAGATGAGTAAGTTAAATAAAAGGGCTTAAACACACACAAATCACTCATTCTAGATTAGTGCTAAAAGAGTCTACAATCTGCAAAAATAATTTTCCTAAGCTTTTTACTGTATTGCCAATATTAAAAGCCACCACATAAAATTGTACACTGTATATTCAGAGAAGGCTCCATTTTCTCAGGACCTGTGGAATTTACGGAGGTTTTCTCATCCTTCCTGCAATTCCTAGTAACATACGCTTGAATTTAAATTTTTTTAAAAGACACACGATGATTCATTTTATCTATTAATTTTGCTTCAATGACACTTGCACAGAAAGTTATTTAGGATAAGATATGCCTCTAGCGATTGTTTTGTTTTGCTTTTAATGAGCTAAGGGTTTTGTAGGGAGAAAGAACAGCTAGCTCATTGCAAAGCTTCCTTAAGTAATAAAAGGGGCACAGTTTCGGAAAATGTCCTCAGAATAATTTTCCTATTGTAAAATTGTTTCAATCAAAATTGAGAAGCATTCTCTTCTAAAGAAAAAAAAAAAGAATTTTCTTTTTTTAAAGGTTTTTCTTTCTTTTTTTCTTTTTCTTTTTCCTTTTTTTTTTTTTTTTTTTTTTTTTTTTTCCTCTTACCTGTAAATATGGTTTCTGTACTCCGGCTCCGTCAGAACACACTGGAGAGAGTTCACTCCTCCCTCCTCTATCCATCAGGCGGCAGCCAACCAATAACAAAAGCCAGATCCTGGCATTCTCTAGCTCATGCTCCCTGCTTTGCATCCATTCCTTGTTCCCTCCCACCCCCACTCTTTTAGAGGACAAATCCCTGCAGCTGGGAGAGAGGAAGGGAGTGGAGAAAAGAAATATGGAGAGAAAAGCAGAAATGCAAGATATTTTTTAAAATTGCTCCAAACTATGGGAAATGTCTGCAGGTGACTTCAGCTGAAGTAAAAACTCTTGCTTTGGATTTAGAAAAATAGGGTTAATCAATGTCTCACCTACCTGAAATCAAAGCAAAATGCTCATAGTAAAACCTAGGTAAATTGTCTAATTTTCAGTTCCCACTGATTTTTCTCAGTGGAAAAAATGTAATTCCTCATTATACATTTTGATATGCAGATAGAGGAGGGAGACTGAACATCAAGATGACATTATGCCTATTCAGTTTGGAAAAAATGAATCCACACCCTTTATATTCATATTTTATATTATTTGCACAACAACCTCTGTTTGACAATGTTTTCACTCAATCCCAGTTTTGAAGCCTAATCAGTATGAAAAATATTTCATCCTGTGTATTAGAATATTCAAACATTTCAAAGCTATGTGGTTTGCATTACTTCAGATTCCTTAAATGCCATCAATCTGGGAATAATGGAACTTGTTAAAGATTGAAAAGAGATCCGTCACATGGTTGCCATGCCTCAAAGTGACCAGTTGAACTCCAATTTTATCCTAATAAACTTGAACAAAAATAATTTCACTTCTGAACTAAGAGGCATAGCATGCATAAAAGGACAATTGAGGAAAATACCAAATTAGAATATTTTAAGGCAATAAAGCAAATTTATCCACAGTTTCAAAGAGGCTAATTTTTAAAATACTGTAATACAAACCAGGAATCTTTATGAAAAAAAAATTCTCTCAATGAGCTTCCTCTAGTGAAGGTGGTCTGAAAATTTTCTTTAGGGAGATATAAGTTAAACAGTAGATATCTCCGCTTCAGAGGTATGCACTGTCTACTTGAGATATTTATAAGCCTTGCTCTTCAATTTCTTAAAGCAGTAATATGTCCTCATGGGAATATGGCAAAAAGGAGTAAAACAAGAGTGAAGGGCAAGCAAATATTCTTTAAGAGTTACTGGCATTATGGCAAATCATTAGTCTAGGAATAACTGTAGAGGAAGGGCTTAGGGATGTCAATATCGTTAGAAGGGGAATGGTTGGTGACTTAATCTGACGCTAACTTTAGATAGAAGTGCATTGATTTTGCTTAGTTTTCACTGTTATTTGGACTGTTATTTGGAGTAGCTTTGGGAGGCCCTGCTAAAGATTTTGGGGAAGGTTAAACTATCTCTTATTCCCACCCCCAAGTCCTCTATTGGGAAAAAAATGCTTTCAAAACCTTTGTGGTCCTATGGCTAGGAATAACTGGAGGAATCCCTACGACAGACAGCAATTTTAGAAGTGATTGTTTGGGGCCATCTTGATCAGAATCACTGGGGCATGACTTATTAGAAATGCAGGTTTATGGGGCTCCTCCAGATTTAGTGAATAAACATTTGAGGAGTTTCTGACTCAGCGTTTTTAGCAAACTCTCTCAAGTGATTTCTACGTCAAACGTGACTGTAGACAGAGATTTGTAGGCAGGTGTTTGCTGGGCACAAATTCTACCCAGATTTCTTTTGTTTAGATGATAATACCATTACCCCATTACCTCAGACAGTGATTTAGAAAAGAGATTTCGGAGCAAAATAACAAATTTAGTTTGGACATTTTGAACTTTTTGGATATACAGTTTAAAATATTAAATAGTTGGTTAAACTCATAAATAAGGCTGGGGTGTAGGTTCAATTTGGGACCTCCAGTCAAGGGTTTGGTTAAAGTAATTAAAATAAATGAGCACCCTAAGGGTTTAATATAAACATTTTATAAAGAACTCATACTATTCAACACTGGAAAAACAAACTCAGTAAAAAATGGGAAAAAGACTCAAATAGACGTTTCTCCAAAGTAGTCATAAAAATGGACAACTGATTTATGAAAATGTGCTCAGCATCACCAATTCCCAGGACAATGTAAACCAAAATTACTAAGAAATGCCACCTCATACTTATTAGGATGGCTGTTATCAAAATGTCTACAGATAAATGTTGGAGAGGGTGTAGAGAAAAGAGTACTCTTTGTACACTGTCAGTGGGAATATAAACTGCTACATATGAAAAACAGTATGGAGGATGGCAGGAAAATTTAAAATAGAACTACCATATGATCTAACAGCCTCTCTTCTGGGCATATACTCAGAAGGAAGTGGAATTACAACTTTGTAAAGATGTCTGTATTTTTTGTAACATTATTCACCATAGCCAACATATGGAAACAACTTAAGCATTCATTAATGGATAAGTGTATAAAAATGTGGTACATATATTCAATGGAATATTATCCAGTCCTAAAAAAGAGATCTTGGTTTTTGCCACCATGTGAATGAGCCTGGAGAACATTATGCTATGTGATATAATTCGGACACAGAAATATTTCATGGTTTCACTTATATGCAGAATCTTTTTTAAAAAAATCAAATATACAGAGATAGAGAACAAAACAGTGATAGCCAGAGGCGGGGATGGACTGGAGGTATGGGAATATGTAGGTCAAAGGATACAAAGTAGCATATATAAGTGTGTGTGTATATAGCATATATATATATATATATGATGAACAAGTCTAGAGATCTAATGTACAACATGAGGACTATAGGTAATAAAATTACTCTGGGATTCATGCAAAATAAGCAGATTTTAGCTACTCTTGACACAAAAACAAAAAAAAAGTATAGCTATATGAAATGATGGATATGTTAATTTGCTTCACTATTGCAAACTTTTTACTAATTAAACGTATATAAATATTGTGTTTAAGAAAATATGAGGTTATGGCATACATTGTGTATGGTATACATAACCTAATATTGTCTCAATTAAACACAATATTTATATACATTTGTACTTTAAAGAGAGTAACATCTTTAGCAGAATTAAAAATGCAGACTAAGAGACTCCACCCCATAACTACTAAATCAGAATTTTTGTAATATGAAGTTTAGGGAGCTCCATTTTGATAACATTTTCCAGCTGGCTTCCTTTGTACACTGAAGTTTGAGAGTTATCACTCTAGGAAGAAGAGAAGTAAGTTGAGAATGAACCTCAGGGAATTTCCTTACTTTTAAAGAACAAGAAGAAAGTAAAATGAAGAAAAGATGGTTGGTTAGGAGGAACAGTTAGTGAGGAGGAGATCCAGGAGGGAATGGTGCAGCAAAACCCAAAGGAGTAGAGAATTTCAGGAAAGTGAACTGTCAAAGGCTATGATGAGGTCTAATGCCTTGCTATTCAAAGTTCAGTCCACTATTCCAGCTTAGACGTTCCATAGGAGCTGGTTCTAATGCAGAATCCCAGATACCACTCCAGTAAACTGAATCACAATCTGCATTGCAACAAGATCCTCACGCACATTTAAGTTTTAGAAGCATTGTTGTCACTCATGAAATTTGCAATTTAGTTGCTGGTGAACTGACAGTGAACAGTTTCAGTGGAGCAGTTGGGGCAGGGCAGGATGACTGTGGTGGTTGGAAAAATGAATGGGAGATAAAGAACTGGAGGCAAGTACAGTGTTTCCTATACACCCAGAACAAGGGTCTTCTAACAAAGACAGTAATCACAAGACCATCTTTTTAATTCCGAGAAACAGAATAGGGACAGAGGCAGAAAGTGAACCTGGCTTGCTCCTGCAGGTCTCTAGCTTACACCATTCATCTGACAGGCATGATATGATGGGAGTATCACAGGCTGATATTGAGAGAGGAAGATGTTGTCCAAAGGAGCAGTGACAGTTGGGCCCTTGATGGCCGTGGGACCTCAGCTGCATGTTGCCTTGCTCACCTGAAGCAAAGGTAACAGACCTTCTGAGAGTGTGTCTGCATGACTTTAAAAATCTTTCATAACAGGGGGAAACGATTACAAAATTTCTAAAAGTTAAAATACCATTGATTAGATAATAAAATGTTCTTTAAAAGCTAAAAATGATAATAAGCCTAAAGAGTAAAATAAAGGCCAACTTTTAAGGAAGTCCAAAAATAGAGTAGATTGTAATAGAAGGATTTCAATATTTTATGTATTAGCTGGGTGAAGTTTCTTCCATTCAGCTGTAGAGATCATGTTTGGGGATAATATAATGATCACTAAGGAAATAAATGAGGCTTGGCACAGACCAAATGATTAAATAAAAATTTTTGATACCTAACTGTCCAAAGAGACTATCTTAATAAAACCTATATTTTTGAAAGTCAGAAATTTGCCAAGTGAGTGGAATTAAAAAGATCTTAAGGAGTGGTAGTACAGATGCATCAAAAAATATTTAGGTCAGAATCAAGAAGACTCTTGCAAGAGACCAAAGTAATAAAAGCTAAGACCTTCAAATATGTTTAAAATAAGCTGAAGGATCAGTGGAACTATTTAATGTCTTTAGTTTCATAACATATCAAGGGACCTAAACAAATAGAGAAAAGTCATTTTTATTCCGGTCTTTATTGAAGAAGTCATTAACTAACTCTTAAATTGGCTTTTGAAATTGAGATTCAGAGATATCAAATCCAAACATGATAAAGAGCACTAAGACTGCTCTTGACCAAATCAATACAGGGGAATAAGTAGATCAATACATCTTGGTGGCAACCACCCAAATGCTTGTAGGAACTCAAAGATAAAATTTGGTACAACTGGCCAAAATATTTTGCATGCTGCTATAAATTCCCAGAGATGTAGAGAGACTAATAAACCACGAATGTGGTCTGTGTCCTTGTAAGAAGACCATGATAATCAGACAGGAAGAGATGCTCAAAGATATTTCATAAAATCACTTGTACTGATGAAAATTAGTAAGAATTTACTCATTAGTTGCCTACAGAAATAACAATGCGCTTCTAAAGTATGAATTCAAAGATGTTTATTGAGCATTTTTATGTAGATATTGTTCTTGGTACTACAGTACTGCAGTAAACAAGACCAAGTCCCTGACTTTATGGAGCTACCATTCTAATGGATGAAAATTATATTTTAAATTATAATGTAGCTTTAACATGTATTATATATACAGCATAATATTTAAGTACTTTAAACTTTAAATTGTGATGATGTGTGAATATTACTTGTAACTCAGAAAAGGGTGACTTTAGACTACTTCCTAAACATATTATTTGAAAATTTCCAAAAATTCACCCCCACCAGCCAACCTGTCTTCTGGAATGGTATTAATGCAAATTTTAGAAGGGTGGACTGATATTATATAAACATGTAGATTTTCTACACCTGAAATGCCACAGTAACTATTAGTTATCACATGTCAAGAAAGATACATACTTGACAGAAAAACCTCTAAAGAAAGACAATTCAAGTGATCATTAGAATTAAGGGGTTTTGAACGAGTCTGACCGTGAGATTTTGTTTTAAAACTGGTAAGACAAAAATGGAAAAATGACACTACCAAAGTTTTTAAAATATAAATGCAAGTTTACATTTTACTGATGTAAACAGAAGTTTCTTCACCAAATTGCAGGCAGCTTGAGCACTTGAGATGTAGGCAATCTCATAAACAATAAAAATACATAATTGTTTCTACTTCCTCACCTCTCAAACATTCCACATTTTAATTGCCAAACATGGATGAGAAATGCACTGATTAGATTAGACTGGTTCCAAAATAATTGAAGGTTTATCTTCAAGATTTGGAAATCATACATGAATTATATTTTATTTAATACTTAAATATGCAGAGCATAAGGTAGGGACTGGTAAATAATAGATGTTCAATAAATGTGGAAAAATATAAATCCACAGCAAGACTCAGAATGGAGCTGGGAGAAAATGGAGAAAAAAGAAGATAGCAAGAAGAATTAAGAGAGAGAGAGAAAGAGAACATGTGCGCAAATCAGAACTGTATAGACAAATTGATATTGTCTTTACTTTGGCTTCCCTTAGAATTATATTGAATAAGATTTTCAAACTCTATGAGTAATGTCAACTTCTGGAGTAAGAGATGAGATATAGATCTTAGAAATAAACAGTCAGTAACAGCCTCATACACCCTTTGGTATTCATCATACACCTAATGATGCTCTGTCCAAAATGTTCGTAGATAATAAAAATAAAAGTAGAAGGAAACAAAATAATACCTAACTCCTTAATAGGAAACAATCTGGCAGGTGACAGTGAGAGAGAGCCCAGCTAACATGGAAATGTGCACTGAGCCTCTAAGATCCCTGCTGATTTTTTGGTTAGGCATCAGAGCCAGTAAGTTGAAAGGATGCTTGCATTTACGGCTGGTGAAGACTACAGAGACAGCCTTTACTAAAGTGTGAGTTGGCTTTCCCCCAAACATTACATTACCCTTGAATGGAAAATTGATCGGATGACATATGGTGATAACATCTGCCACCCATGGATAAAGCCGTAGTGCCATGTGGGTGGTAATGGAAGCTGTAATAGTGAGGGTGGAGAATTTAATGACAGTATGTAACACTGAGGAAAGTAACAGCACTCTGGAAGAAAGGAACAATTTGTGTAAATCTTTATGATGGGTACTACAGGACTACACATCCTGTTCCTCTGTAGTCATCCCAGAGTGAGTGATAGAAATAAAGATGCTTCGTCATTTCATTATCTCCAAGTTGATCTGAGCCATAACTCCCAGGGAATCATTTCTCCCAGACAGTATTATGGGTAGGCACTCTTGCCTTTAATAAATAGGTAATTATATAATAAATTTAAGATTATAATAGCAAGAAATTGTAGCCATTTAAAATTATTTATATTAAAGACAAAAATGAGTTCAAATACATAAGGCTAAGAATTTATTTTAAAATATTATTTAAATATGAATATTTGGAAATAAAACAAGTAACAACAAAATTAAGAATGCTGTTGTATAAATGAAATATTTAAGCTTATTTGTTTGTGTTTTAGCCATACAAGAAGAAAATAAATGGTATATGCAGCTGCACATTGCAAACAGAAGAGTTTTATTTGGAAAACAGTGAAAGAACAAGGAAAATCTTTCCATGATTATACAATGTGAGGTTTGGCCAAAGATTTCTATAAAATTCAAATATTTGAAATGACAGCAGGTGTCCTGACAGACTTGGCAAGTAAAAATTATTCAGGTGAATTTTCTCCTTCACAACCACCAAAATGGCCTTAATAACTAAGAATCCTAATATAATTTTTGAAAGCATTCTTGATTAGTTTATAGGCATTTCTATGTTTCATTAAACTATAAAGAATGATTTTTAGCTTTTTTCTTTCCTGAAGTGAGGGAAAGCACCAGATGGTTCATAGTATAGCTCTGGTGCACAACAGACCCCAAACTGACTCCTTCAAGCAGTCCATGGGTCAGGAGCAGTGGCTCATGCCTGTAATCCCAGCACTTTGGGAGGTCAAGGTGGGAGGATCACTTGAGGTCAGGAGTTCGAGATCAGCCTGGGCAACATGGTAAAACTCCATCTCTACTAAATACAAAAATTCACCTGGTGTGGTGGCACATGACTGTAGTCCCAGCTACTTGGGAGGCTGGGGCAGGAGAATCTCTTAAACCCAGGAGGCAGAGGTTGCAGTGAGCCAAGATTGCACCACTGCACTCCAGCCTGGGCGACTAAGTTAGAACGTCTCAGAAAAATAAAAAATGAAAAAAAGCAATTCATGGTGAGTAATGAAATGCCTGGACTGATTTTTCTGTCCTTCTCATACCACTTCTACACACATACTTTGAAGCCTTTTCATTCTGCTAGTTTTTCTTCCTGTCTTCATTCGGGGTAACGAAAACAACAAGATTTTAAGTTCTGATCTTGCCAAAGCAGATGCTATGAGGTATTTATCATTACCATTACTAATTAATTATTAATTAATTATTTTCTAATAAAGTTTGGTTTGCAGTTGTAAATTCATTTAAAGAAAAGGATTAAAAATAAACTCTTAGCCAGGCATAGTTTTTTCTAGATTTTTGTTGAAATCAGCATCCAAAGAAAGTCCATTCAGATATTGCACACTGCAAGTGGTCTCTTTTATACCACAGGTTGCCCTGACCTACCTCCCTTTCTCGCTCTCTTTCTCTTCTTTTGAGAATAACCTGCTGTTCTTTTGAGAATAATTCTGCTGTAATTTATTTGTTGATCAAGCCAGATCCTTTATTCTGTAGAGTTTTCCATGGTCTCAATTTTGCTAATTGCTTTCCCAAGGTGTTATTTAACATGTTCCTTTGTTACTTAAATCTAGATGTTTGGTTGCCTTCAGACTTTATTCCTAGATTGTGTATGTACTGGTAGTACAAGGCTGGGTTGATTTTCTTTTTACAGTATTAGGTATTCATAATTGTAACATATCTGTAATTTTATTTGAAGCTGAAAATTAATGATAACTGAATCCAATCATTCCTTGTACATTTCATAGTAAATTGAAAAACTTTCTTCATTTTTTGTTTATTCTGAGTTAATAATTCATAGGGGAAAAGGAAGAAATATGATATTTCTGGTTCTTTGTCACTTTTGAAAGAATGAGATGTGATAGCCTAAAGAATATATACATGCTCAATTTTGTCAGAATTTGCTAATTCCTTATTTAGAAGGTTCTGTGCTTTTGTATGAACACCAGCAGCCATCTTTGAAAGTATTTGTTTTGTCACAGACTTGACAACAGAATATGTTGTCAAGCTTTTGAATATTTGTCAATTCTGTGAGATATGAAATCTGGAAATTTTTAACATAGTTTATAATATGCTATTAAATCTAGTAAACTGTGGGTGTTTTCTTGAAAAAGGCAAAATATATGCTAGGGTTTTAATTAGACTGGTGTGGAGGATATCTTTTGCTTCCTTTATCTATTTCTTATTTTCCGAGGTAGGGTCATACTCTGTCACCCAGCCTGGAGTGCAGTGTTGCAATCTCAGCTCACTGCAGCCTCTACCTCCCAGGCTCAAATGATCCTCCTGCCTCAGCATCCTGAGTAGTTGGAACTACAGGCATGCATCACCACGTCCAGCTAATTTTTGTATTATTATTATTATTATTTTTTTTTGGTGGAGATGGGGTTTTGTCATGTTTTGCATGCTGATCCTGAACTCCTGGGCTCAAGCGATCTTCCTACCTTGGCCTACCAAATTGCTGGTATTACAGATATGAGCCACTGTGCTCAGCCCAAACATTTTTATTATGCCATTTTCTCCTTTACATATTCTTTTACCACTTAAATAGTGATTATTCAACAGCTAACCTTTATTAAAGTTAGTATAAATTCGTACTTTTATTCTTTTCCAAAAAATGTGAGAATTACTTATCTCTCTCTAAGCTTTCAGCACGCTGTTGTCATGCATTTTTATTTTAATTCTGCATACATTTAAACCTCATAGGAATTTATTAGGAAACTATATATCCATTTAGCTTATACACATATTTATAATTTATATTGTTCCTTTTTTCCTTGTTATATATTATTGCATGAAATCATTTTCCTGTTGCCTAAAGGACTTTGATATTTCTATAGGTGCAGGTCATCTAATGATAAATTCAGTATCCTTTCTTTCCGTGTTCTTATTTTTCATTTTAAGAAGTTGTACTGTAATTTATTTTTTATTTATTAATTTGTGCTATTTATCTTTTTTGGGATTGTAGTGCTTCTCAAATCTTTGATTTCTTCCATCAGTTTGGAAAAGTTCTTAGTCTTTGAGTGTTCTCTCTTCTCATTTTCTGTCTTCCACTTTTGATACTTCAGTTTCACATGTGTTAGACAGTTTCACTATGTTACATGTATTGACTATCTGCTTATCTATATCTTCCATTATTTTTTCCCTTTACTTTAGTTTGGATATTTTCTTCTAACTTTTCTTCTACCCTATTAATTCTCTGTTTAGCTATATCTAGTCTGTTACTAAACTCATTTACTGAGTTTTCAAACTTAGTATGGTTTTTTTTTAAGTTCTAGAATTTGTATTTGCTTTTCTTTTATAGGTTGCAATTTTATGTTGAAATTCTTTGTCTTTTTATCTACTTTAAGGTACATATTAGTCTCAATGGTTTTTAAATCTCTTTCTGGCAACTTCAATTTGTACATTAGGTACTGTTTCCTGCCAAGCTTTCCAGATCTTTGTCTTGTACTGAGACTCAACAGATATCCCAAGGGGAGAAATGGTACCTAGAAAGTTGGGCTCAACTCAATTGTAGCTCAGTTGTTGCTTTTCTCCAGGATCTGGTTCCACATGTCCTGGCTGCTTTGACAGCAATCCAATTTCCTAGACCTAAAAAAGCAAAACAAACAAACAAAAAAAAACCCTGTTTTTTTTTCTGGTCATTCTCAGGAGACACATCATCTGCTGCAAGCTAAATCCGTTGGGTCTGGAACTGAAAGTTTGGTTCAAGAGGCAAATAATCTTGAGAAACAATGTGAAAAATAGTTTGATTGATCCTAAGAGACAATATGAGAAAAATTTTATAACCAAAACAGATGTAAAAGATATGATAATAATGAATGTTGCTGTTAATATGTTAAATGATAGTCTCCTTTTCCCTTCAAGGTGGGATTTTAAGCCTGTTATCCTGTATTTTATGCTGAGGATGGTAATGAAAATTGTTTCATTCATCAATGCCCTAATCTTTCAGACTATATGTTAAGTACTAGCAATACATTTTTTGCATTGCATACCAAGTTTCCACTAGGAAGGTAGCTACCTATCTACCTATCGTGTTTATAGTATTTTACTCAAACTGTAAAATATCTTCATTTTTTATCTGTCTTCATTTTTTACTAATACCTTTATTTTTTTATGAGAAAATATCAAGGTTTGAACTCAAATCTGTCTGATTCTTACCAAAGAAAATACTGCTGCATGTATGAAAATCTACTTTTTATAGAAACACACTGATAAAATCAGAGTAGATCTGGTAGCAACTCCTGCAATTACTAAAAGTTCTGAAATGTTTTAATTTTATTTGCAGCTTTTCAACATATGATTTAAGTTTAGTTTCTGAAGCTGCTGTAAGAAGTATGCTATTTTCATAGGCATAGAAAGTTGGGTTCAACTCAAGTGCAGCTTAGTTGAGTCTCCGTTTTCTCCAGAATCTGGTTCCCCAAGTCCTGGTTGCCTTGACAGCTCTCCAATTTCCTCAGACAAAAACAAAACAAAACAAAACAAAAAATATCTGTTTCTTCCATTAAATTCTTGCAGATAATATTCCTTTTAGTATGTTGGAAAAAAATATGTATTTTAAAATATTTTATATGTAATATGGATGTAATAAAGCACTTACTTTTTTTTTCTCTTTGGTAACACAGTTTTGATCCCAGAAAGATATGTTCAATAGTTCTGTCTTATGTTTCCACCTTCAGACCTTCAGAGTTGTGGGGCATTTATCTACAGGCCCAAGCACACGATTGCATGAGTGAGCATACCTTGGAAAATAAAAATATTGCCAAGGTAAATTTTTCCTCTCATATTTTTTTAGGGTCTTCCTTGTGATTTAATTTTAGTTGAATTTTGCCCCCAAAGCATAGTTGTCTTTACCTGTCTTGAAAAAGCCTTGGGTTCTTCTTTGAGCATGGGTGGCAAGTTTGTCTATATGAGATATTTCCAAACTGTTAAAGAATAAATAGGGCCGAGCGTGGTGGCTCAAGCTTGTAATACCAGCACTTTGGGAGGCTGAAGCAGGTGGATCACAAGGTTAAGAGATCGAGACCATCCTGGTCAACATGGTGAAAC
The DNA here is from genome assembly GCF_048565385.1 of Saimiri boliviensis. Taxonomy (NCBI): domain Eukaryota; kingdom Metazoa; phylum Chordata; class Mammalia; order Primates; family Cebidae; genus Saimiri; species Saimiri boliviensis. The sequence goes on from NC_133453.1 coordinate 74,247,367, forward strand.
CCCGTCTCGACTAAAAATACAAAAAATTAGCTGGGCGTGGTGGTGCGTGCCTGTAATCCCAGCTACTCAGGAGGCTGAGGCAGGAGAATTGCCTGAACCCAGGAGGCGGAGGTTGCGGTGAGCCGAGATTGCGCCATTGCACTCCAGGCTGGGTAACGAGAGCGAAACTCCGTCTCAAAAAAAAAAAAAAAAAAAAAAAAAAAAAAAAAAAAAGAATAAATAAATCTTATTCAATATTTCCACAAAATCTAACTTAAGCCCAGGCCACTTGAAAGTACCTACAGATAGAAAACACTCAATAAAGAGGGAAGAGAATAGAAATCATAAAGGAAGGTTAGCAATTCTAGGTCTCATCTGATCACTGAGAGTATAAATAAGCTAAGTCTTCAGTGGTTACCAGTCTCCTGGACCTCCACCTTATATACATCTCAGACTCACCTGTTGGTCCTCTTTGCTTTTGACATACTCATGTGGCTCAAGCAGTTGCAAAAGGAGACCTTCATCTGCCTCTAACTTCTAGACCTTTCTTTAAAGTTATCCAAATAACTGTGATCATGTTGAGTAAGGAGACTGTAGGAGATCCTCACCTCTAGATCTTTCCCTTTTAACACATGGGGCTCACACCAAGAGAAACTGACAAAAGAAATACACTTAGGATTGCAAAGCAGACAATGCTCCTCATTTTCCTTTATTATGATTCCTATCTGTGCACCCTCCTCCAACCAGAAAAGAATTTTGGATTGAAAATTCTGAGAGTTCCTCAGAGAAACCTTATTTTTAAAATCTTTATTTCTTGAGCTTTCCTGGGTAGACATTTTATAAGGTTTCTAGGTAATTGGGCCCGAGAAATGAGAAATAACTTTCTGGCATAGAGTAAACAAATTGGTCTCAGGCCAATCTTGGTCTCTAGGAAAGATGGCTTAAAAAGGAAATCTAAGATAGCTATGAAGTAGGAATGGTCAATGACGAAATAGTCGTGTTTCTTTTTAAAATGCCATTGGTAGAGTAGAAAAATGTGCATTTTTCCAAAGATGAAAACATTATTATATCATGGTTTGCTCCTGTTTTAAGGCTTCAGACACAAGTTATGGAGAGAGAAAGAAAACCTAGCCTTATTTTCATGAGGTGTTGCCCAGTGTGTTCTACCCTCCCTTTTAAATTCTGATGTGTGAAACAAACATTCATAGCCAGATAGCTCCCTAGTTACCGTGCAGGCACAGCTGCTGAACATAGCACTGTTGCAACTAGTTTTGACACCAGCCATTTGTGCTTAAAGAAATGTCTAATTTTTGGCTTCCCTCAGATGGTTTCACACTCTTATAGCAAGTGGGGTTTTTATTCTAACACTCATTTTGGGTCAAACTACACCCATTTTTGGGAACCCACCAACACAAATGTTAATAATATGCAGATCTAGCCTTTCCTAAGATGGCACTGCATCAGCCAAACTTCATTTCCTGGGGAGGTTGCTAAGAAAATCATTAATCTTGCCAAATTCACTAATGTGCTGAGTAGACCTGATGCTATCATATGGGTGTTTATCTGGAGCCAAATCTCTGTACATACATATTGATTATCTCTTTTTTTGTGTGTTTTTCCTGACTACTAATTTCCATAAAAATAGAATTTTTAGTGGTCTCAACAATGTGTGTTCCCCTTAAACAATATCAATCACAATATTTTTGTGTAATTTCTCACATGAAATACAAATAACATTCCATTTTTCAGAAATAGTCTCATGATTTAACCCAGACTGGTTCCTCTGTTGGTTATGATGGGTCATCTTATCTACCTCTGTGAAACTGGATTTCTTTTAAACAAAATTGGCAAACTAGGCTCTTCCCTATGGGTTTCTCAAAAGCTGCATGCCTGCCCTGCTTTATCACCTGTCTCACCTTTGTTTTCTGAAGTTCTGAACTCATTATTACTTTGTAATTATGTGATGCTCTCTCACTTCCATGTGTTCATACATTTTCTTTCTTCGGGTCCTTTACACCGAAGAAGCTTGGCAAAATTCCACTTAGCTATAGAAATTAGGATAAGACACTGAAGCCTTTCTCATTTCTTTCAGAAACACTGAGCTTGAGGGTCTGTTTTCCCTCTGCTCCTACTGTCCTTAGTATCACCTCCACTATAGAAATAGTGTTAGTATGCAGTAATGGTTTGTTTCATGCATTATGATGCCATGTGAATATACATGGCTATCAAGTATTTTTACCATGGCCCACTGAAAAAAAGGACAGTGAAACATGTATTCTACTTATGCCCACGTACCAATGAGAAGAAAAATAAGTACATGATGATAACAACCAAGTTTCTCCTCATAAGAAAATTTTGAATGTGGATTCATATATACATTTTCTTTAGAAATATGGGTAGTCATCATTACATTTATACTATCATATGTATTATGCTTATTTTTATGTAGTATTGCAAAAATTATAGGCCAAAAATATTACTGACGGTATCATGGAACATTCCAGATGGATGGGATTAACCAAAAATTCTGCAACCAACTAAGTAGGTAATGAAGATAAGCTAAAAGTAATTAAAATGAAAACTTTAAATAACTTCAAATAGAAATGTTGGACTACTCAAGACATAACAAAATGGTCTTCACAAAAATTGATGAAATTTCAAGTATGTTTTTATGTTTTTATACAGTAGGTTTGCAAAGCTGCCAAGGGTTTTAAGGTAGATAGAACCTTTAGAAGCTCAAAATCACGGAGTAAATTATCAAAGCTCTTAGGAAAAGAACAAACATTCATTGATTATTATTATTATTTATTAATTATTATTGAGACAGAGTCTCACTCTGTCAACCAGGCTGGAGTGCAATGATGCCATCTCAGCTCACTGCAGCCTTCACCTCCCAGATTCAAGGGATTTTCATGCTTAAGCCACCTGAGTAGTTGGGATTAAAGGCATGCACCACCACATCAGGCTAATTTTGTATTTTTAGTAGAGATGGGGCTTCACCATTTGGCCAGGCTGATCTCAAACTCCTGACCTCAAGTTATCCACCCAGTTTGGCCTTCCAAAGTGTTGGGATTATAGGCATGAGCCACCACGCCAAAATATTCCTATTACCTGTGAATTCCAGCATGATCTGGCCTCTATGCTTCACCATTTTCATGCTAGCTGTCTCCTTGCTAGAGATGTTTCAACCACGTTTGACTGCCTTCTATTCTAGACGTTCTCTCTTGCCTCTGAACTTGTCCCTCTAACTTCAAATGCTTAATTTGTCCCCCCAACTCCTTCTTCATTGCATTCACCAATTTAATGTTCACTTATACTTCAGAATGCAGGTCAAATCTAACTTTTTCAGAGAGGTTTTTCTCTTGCTTTGCTCTATATTCCTAATGTGTTTCCTCCAAATTCACATGTGGAAATCTTAACCCCTAAATTAATGGTATTAGGAGGTGGGGCCTTTGGAGATTAAGTCATGAGGCTGAGGCCTTATAGATAGGATTAGTGCCCATATAAAAGAAATCTGAGATACCTGGTCCATCCCTTCTCTCTTAATTCATTCTCACATTGGTACAAAAAACAATCTGAGACTGGGCAATTTATAAAGAAAACAGGTTTAATTGGCTCACAGTTCTGCAGGCTGTATAGGAAGCATGGCAGTATCTGCTCAGCTTCTGGGGAGGCCTCAGGAAACTTGTAATCATGGTGGAAAGTGAAGAGAGTGTGAAGCATCTTACATGGCAGGAGCAAGAGGAAGACAGAGAGAGGGAGGAGGTGACACACACTTTTAAACAACCAGATCTCATGAGAACTCTATCATGAGAACATCACCAAAGGGATGGTGCTAACCCATTCATGAAGGTTTCACCTCCACGATCCAATTACCTCTCTCCCAGCCCTACCTCCAACACTGGAGATTACAATTGAATATGAGTTTGGGTAAAGACACAGATCCAAACAATTTCACCTTCCTTCCACTGTGAAAGGACACAGGAAGAAGGCACTATTTACGAGAAAGAAAGCCCTTGTGAAAATCTGCTGACTCTTTGATCTTGGACTTCCCAGACTCCAGAATGGTGAGAAATAAATTGACTGCTGCTCATATGCCACCTAGTTTCTGGTATTTTGTTATAGCAACCAGAATGAACTGAGACACCCTCCTAGATTATACCACGTTCCCCATAATAGTTTTGCTTTAATATCCTGTATTTCCACTTAAGAGAATATCTTATTTGTGTTTCTGTGTTAGTGTGATGATATAGTTAATAACTGGCTCCCTAACTCGACTGTAAGCTCCCTGCTGTCAGGGGAAGTTCTTAATTTGCTTATCACTCTATCTCCAAAATCTGGGTAAGATGCAGTCATTACAAGCACAAGCTCCAGATCCAGAGCCTTGGCATCAGTACTGACTCCATTATATACCCTCTCTAAGTCTCAATTTCTTTTTCTGTATATTTAGTTAGAAATAATATCTTCGGCTAGGCACAGTGGCTCATGCCTGTAATCCCAGCACTTTGGGAGGCCAAAGTGGGCGGATCATCTGAGGTCAGTAGTTCAAGACAAGCCTTACCAACTTTGAGAAACCCCATCGCTATAAAAATACAAAATTAGTTGGATGGTGTGGCACATGCTGATAATCCCAGCTATTCAGGAGGCTGAGGAAACACTGTGACTTGAACCCAGGAGACGGAGGTTGCAGGGAGCTGAGATCACCCCATGGCACTCCAGCATGGGTAACAGAGTGAAACTCCATCTCAAAAAAAAAAAAAAAAGAAAGAAACAAATAATACCTTCTTTGTTGAGTTGTTTTCAAAGAGATGTTATTTGAAAATATATGATATTGTATGATAATATATGACAAATTATGATATATTATTATATAATATATTATATAATATGATAAAATATATAATAATATATGATATACATATACAGGCATATATTTAGCACAATGCCTGCTTATAGCAATTGTAAATGAATGCTGGATATTTTAGAAAAAATATTTCCTCATAGAATAAATAATAAAATATTAATATAGATTCTTTAGCACAAATTAGTAATGTGCTGATCTTAGTTTATGAATACTGAGTTTTAGGAAGCCTTAGTAATCAGTTTTGAGTTTGGAATCTGACCCTTCCTTTTACATAAAAGAGAGAGTTTGTGACGCTATTATTACTTCATAAAAATGGAAGGAAAAAACTTTACATGTTTTACTTAGTACTAGAAGCTCCTTGAAGGCAGAAACTCTTATTTATCATAATTCAGCACTGTGTCAGATTATACAAAGGTGTTCCAAAATGTAATTTAATACATAAACTACTTTATGTCAATTTACATTTTTGACCAAGACCAAATACATAGTTTCATTCCTATCAGGTTTTTAATGCATTTAAGTGGAGAATTTGTTCAACAGGCATAGGTTGGTGAGGGAGATTATTAGGCTGACTACTTCAATGAACTTAAAATTAATCTTTTCTGAACTTTGAAGTGATGGAAAAGAATCTAAATGCTTGCATTCTTTTCTATCAAATTTCACAGAATGCCCGAACTAGTAAATCTGATGAACCAGATACAATGAACCAAAAATTGATTTTAGGGTGTATATTAAATATAATATATAATACCATAGTCTGAATGAAGAATTTCTTCTTCCAGAAGTGAGAATAAATACACTTAATAGGAAAACTTTAATCACAGAAATGAGCACTTCATCACACAAGTAGTATCTGGTGCATATTAAACACTCTGTAGACCTACTGAATAAAGGAACAATGTGTTTATGTTGACCTCTCTTAAATTTTTAGATCTTGATGTTGCAGCAGTAGTGAACAGTAAAGCATTTTGAGAAAGTGCAGCTTAAAATAGTAAAACAGCTTGGGTGCCACAGTTTGCACAGTGCCCAAGGTAAAAGCAGACATGCTTAGCACTGAAGGCTTAGATCAAAGTTGCCACCTACTAACTTCTTCTGCAGACGTTCAAAGAAGCCAACCTGGTGGGGAAAGAAAGAAAGAAGGAAAAAAAAGAATGTGAGGAGGGTGTGTAGGGAAGGAAGGAAGGAAGAAGGAAGGAAGAGAGGGAGGAAGGGAGGGAGGGAGGGAAAGGAATTGTATAATAGCAAGTCTGGGAAGCAAAGATTAACCAATTCCCACCTCGCTGAGATTTTTCCCTCATTAGTTTTGTTTGTTGGATAAATTTTGAGGAACAAGGAATTTTAGACACATAAAATCAAGTACATGTACTCACCCCCTCCTCAAGCAGATCAGCAGTGTGTTTTCTATTTAGTAACATGCCTGCAAAAGAGACTATTTCTGATAAAGGTACTAAGAAAGATCAATAAAGCATTCCTTAAACACAATATTCACTCAGGGAAACTATTAAAAAGATGTATGTGTGTTCTAGTGAGAAGGCATAGAGGAAGTTTTCATACTTGATTCTTTCATTTTCTGGGTAGTTGCAACCAAAGCTATGAGGCTGAACTGGGCCAGATAATAAAAAAAGGTTTGTCAAATAAAAGCAAGCACTTTTCTATTATTACTCAAGCAATTGTGGGAACAGTGTGGAGGGTGAGCTGTCAGAGTGATCACCTCATTATTTTCATTCAAAACCCGAACAATGGATTCCACAAATGCATGGCAAGTATCAGCAGAAATGGAAATGATATATATTTATAACCCAATAGGACCTATTTTATGATGGTCTTAATGATTTCATTAGGTTGCCAAGTAGGAAAGAATTAAAAGACAGAGGGGAAAAATGTGAGAGAAAGATAAAAATCATAAGAATGTATAGTGCTTATAGCAAACAAATCAAAAGCATATTGATAAAAGCCACATTGGAAATAAGAGCAGCAGTATTGTTTACTCATTACTGTGCAGTTAAATAAAATATGTTTAAGCAAACCAAAATTAATCATGTATTATTTACTCACACACTCAACTGATTTGAGAAATCGTGAATTATATTTCTGAAAAAAGGAAAGATCCATCTACAGAATAAGAAATAAAATGCTGGTGCATTTGTGAACCGAGAACTTTAAAGGCATGAGCTCACTTAATTCTGATGATACTTCAAGACAGGTATTATGGCCTCAAATTTATAGGTGGTAAAATGAGATCAGAGAAATTAGATAATTTGTCTGAACTAACTCCATTAGGAATTTAACACAGAAACATCTGGCTCTCAAAAATATTTCACTAATCCCTTTGAAGAGCCATAAAGAATAAGTCTTTTCCCAGTAAAAGACATATACACAATACTTTACACACAAAACCTGTCCGTAGATTTCCCCAACCAACCAGTCCCACCTATGATCAGATAAGATCCAGCGTCATATCTTGCTTCCTCAGAGTGAATGCTCACCTCAAGCAAGCATTTTTCTTCTCTAGAATTGAAATCTTAGCAGTAAACAAGAGCTTTTTAAATTAAGTGCATGGATATAGACAGCTTACTATCAGATTGTTTTTAAAATCTGCATAATATCCTCAAAGGAAAATGCTAAAATGGTTGAAGTAAGACTTGATGATACCATATGCATCAATATAAAAAACATGAGAAAAGTGCATTATGGCTCACATCTTTTTTCAACACAGTAGAATCTCAAGCATCTAGGATCAATGATTGTACGGAACTGGTTAACAAATACTAGCTAGAACACTACTGCACCATGTAAATGTCATTGTATATTCACAGTAAAAACCCATTTCTTGACATGGAAAGAGTACATATAATGTACTTTTATAATCTATCTTTGTGTGTGTGTGTAGAAAAAGTTCTAGAAGAATATATTGAAATGTTTAAAATTTTATTTCTCGATATAAGGTAATTTCTACAAATTTTTTTCTGCTTATTTGCATTTTCAAATTTTTACATAATATATAAAATTACTTAATAATTTAGCATACTACATCATTGCTCAAATGTCAAAACTTCAAGAACATTAAAATCCTTTTCTTAAAGCCAAAAGTTAGCTTTATGACTTGGAAACATTTTCTGTATGCAGATATTCCACCAATTTAAGCTCAGAGAGAAGTAAGAGTCTTTGGCAGAAACAGACAGCACCTTCCTGCTAGTGCGTTCTGTCAGAAAAACATGAATCTTGGTTTCAGTGTGGGGTGACATCTAGTGAACTGTTTCTGCAGATGATTGCTGGTTATTACCATCATGGTTCTTTCTCTTGCCTCTTTTCTTTCAGTATACAGTCCTCAGTATGCCTGTTCCTTTACAAAGCATGCATGTTTCCCCAATCTAAAGAAGGCAGTATTTGAGCCATGCATATGCATATAAGAGAGTCCTTATTTTGTGCACCTTGGCAAGAGAGAGCTTTTCTGTGTGACATGTAAATAACACATACGTTTTTCTCCAGAAAACAATGGTAGAGCCTCACACTTTGGATTATGATTCACCTAGATTTTCATTTGTTAGTAATTAATAAGGTGACATCATAGTTGCTAAGGCTTAGGACAGAGATTAAGTCAGTATCTATAGTCAGCGAACAGGTCAAAGACCAACTCTGCCCCAACTAATACGCTTCAGTTTGGGGGAATAGTCAACTATTCCTGAGAGGGGCCAATAGGGTAAAAAATCAAGGCAGTCCCTTAATCCTTTGGTTTCAGACAGATGGAATAATGATCAATACTGAAATTGAAGATCAAGGCTGGACGAGTAGGACCAGTGACTTAACTATGAGATGAAATCTGTTGTCTACAGTCAGGATTGCTCCTAAAGAATAGAGCAGGTAGAAGTCAAGTTGCCTTGGAAATGGGGAAAACATACTGTAGGTAGAGCTTGACAATATGTGGAACTAGATAGTCCTTTGGAATTATCTTATGGAATTTAGTCTAATCCCTCTCCATATTAATATTTAAATTATCAGAGTTTTATTTAACAGCATGCCCATAGTTATGAATTATTGATATAAGTTTGAGGATCATGACTCTTCTGAATTTTAAAAGAAATTATGACATAACAAACACTCTTGGCCAGTCATAACAGAGATTTAAGTGCTGAATATTTTGTAGTATCATTCTTGTACTAAAAAATTTAAGATCCATGAAACTCTATCAACTTCAGAGAGTGAGATAATCATGGGGAAGTGGTGAAACAGAGTAGGACGGGAGTCACATGATTAAGCTTGCTAGTCATCTTAAATAAGCAATTATTATACGTTACAATACTTGCTCTAAAACTTAAAGTTGTCTGTAGATTCCACAGTCATAAAATTCAGATTCTCATCAATAAATACCAAAGGAGTAAAGAAATAGGTTGCACATACAAAAATTATATATTAAACTAGCATACTCAAAAATCCATGGCATTAATAAAATTCCCTTAAGAAAACGTTTAAGTACCATTACATATCTATTAAATTTGCAAAAGCTATGAAAATCCACTGGTGACAGATTAGGGTAAAAAGGTAGGCATATATTTTAAATGTCATTGTAAATTGATTCAAATTTTCTGCAAAGCTATTTGTGACAAAAAACTATATAATTTTTTCCCTTTGACCTAGAATTTCACTTTGTGGAATGTATTCCCAGAAAATAATTGTAAAGGAAACAAGTAATTTGTTCCAAGCTGTTCATACAAAGCTGTTTATAAAAAGGAAAATTTGAAAAGAACTCAGATGTTCGATAATAAGCAATTGTCCAGTGAAACTCACGTTTGAAACCACGAAATACTAGCTGGTTTATTAAGTCATATGGTCTTTGTCAATACAGATGCATATTTGTAGTATATTGTTAAGTGAAATAAGAACAAGATCCAAATAGGAAACCTGATTAGAGTTATAAATACATATGCATGTGCATGACGAGTCTGGGAAGTGAGGGAGGGAGGGAATACAGATTTATTGATATCTTGAGGACCTCTGTGTTCCAAGGTCCTTGCATAATTCTTTTAATCTCTGAGCAACTTTGTGAGACAGATTTTGTTTATCCTGTTTCTACTCAAGAAATCAAGTAGTCTGACCATGGTCACCCAGCTGGGAAAGTGATGGAGCTGGAATGCGAACTGTGTCTGGGAATCTGAAGTTCATGGCTTCCCAGTTTGTTATGTTGAACTCATTTTCTGAAGTTTTTTTTTTTTTTTTTTTTTTAAATACTAGTTTCTTCTCACGACCATTCAAAATGGAAGATTGGTTGAATACATTTCAAAAGTGTGTTAAAATATATCCTCCTAATGTTAATTGGCACAAACTTTTGCAGTCTTAAGAGTAAATAACCAGTTTACATTTGTTTTAGACCGCATTTCCCAAACCAGTAAATCCTGTGCGTGTGTGTGTGTGTGTGTGTGAATACATGCACAAAACTGTGTGTGGCAACTGTTTGTTCCCAGTTCTGCAGAATAGTTTGGGAAACACTGAATTAAACTGTGGTGCTTACTAGATAAATTCTTTTGAGTTTAAATAATAAACGACCTATATTTATAAAAGTTAATTATCCCTATGGTGTATGAAAACCTCTATCTGAAGGTGTTCAGAGGATTAAATGCAAATTATGGAGTTGCCCAGAGCTCCAATGTAAATAAGTCTATATATTCATATTTTATTTTTTCTTTAAAGTCACAAGTGGCAACGCTAAATATTAAGAAAGAAATTACCATGGAATCCCTGGAGTTAGTCTCCCTTGGAGAAGTAAGTGCATGGCAAGTTGCCCTGTCGATAAGGATAATACAAATTTTGATGCTTTGAGGGTCAAAAAATTAGCTATCAAAGTGGACAATGAGAAAAAAGTAGAGGATGAGGATTCTGAGTCCATGAGGTGGCACTTCATGAAACCAATACTAACCTAACACCTTGAGGGGTGATTGTGTTGGTGAACTTAAAGAAACAAACACTAAGAACTGTCATCCTCTGGTTTTGGAATGCTGTTTATTCCAAAAGCATCACTTTAAGGCCTGTGGCAGTGACCATACTAGAGGATCCATGCTTTCTCTCTGTTCCTGACCTTTGGGTTCAAGTATTGCATTTACAGGAAGCCAGTTCTGAAGCCATCGTAAGTTATCACAAATATATGGCTAGGATGTGTGGTTAACCCCATAATCTTTATCAGCCTCTCATGCCTCCATAATTTCTTGTATTGCAAATAAACTCTGTCTAGGTAAAAATAGTGTTTTTGCTATGCGAATATAGCATTGAGACAGATTTTGAAGGACTATTCCCATTCCCACCATGCACAAATTCTGGTGCTGTCTCTGGAATGATCGTATATTGGGCTCTACTCTGACCGTCTTTCTCAGCACGTCCAGCATGTGGTGCCTGGTTCTATCAATGCTTCTGTCTCCTCTACTTCATACATCTGAACTCTGAGAAAATTAAAGAATCTTTTTTGTTTTTGTTTTTGTTTTTGAGACGGAGTTTCGCTCTTGTTACCCAGGCTGGAGTGCAATGGCGCGATCTTGGCTCACCGCAACCTCCGCCTCCTGGGTTCAGACAATTCTCCTGCTTCAGCCTCCTGAGTAGCTGGGATTACAGGCACGCACCATCATGCCCAGCTAATTTTTTGTATTTTTAGTAGAGACGGGGTTTCACCATGTTGACCAGGATGGTCTCGATCTCTCGACCTCGTGATCCACCCGCCTCAGCCTCCCAAAGTGCTGGAATTACAGGCTTGAGCCACGGCGCCCGGCAAGAATCTTTAATCTTAGAGACACAGGCCACTTTATCTGGCAGCCCTGCCACAGAACAAGGAAAATTGGCACCTGGATGATGTCAATTGGTTATGAACTAAACAGACTTTGGCACTTAGGATGCAATTAACTAAGGCTTTAGATTCCCTCTTCAGTTGTCAGCATGGCAATATGGGGCTGAGGTGGATTGGCTGTTCTTCAGGAGATCTTCATGCTGGATATATTGGAATGCATTATGGGACACTGGGATGGGGATTTAGAGGAAGACTTAGTCCACTTCTGGACCTATTACTATTTTCACCATATTTTCATCGTGTGTTATTACCACTATGTGGAGATAAACTGGCTAAGATGTCTGTGTGCCCACCTCCCAGAGTAATTCAATCAAAATCTCTGGCCATTCATTGGGCACCGGTATTTGTTTCAGTTTCCTAGATGATCTGGGGTAAGAATCATTGATGCAGATAGTCATCTTTATTACACATTTGAAGTTTGCCTTGTGATATATTTTATGGTTTAGGTCCTCCCTAACCTTTGCAGCCATACTCTCCTCTGCAGATTTTAGTCATCTTTTACCTGATTCATCCTGCTTCCAATCTTGTGTAGTTTCTGAAACAAGGAGCAGTGCCTGCTGGATTATTGGAATATAAGATCTCCTCAGTGGCCAAAATATTAACTGAGGAAACACAGACACTTCAGAGATATTGTGGGTTCTCTTCCAGGCCGCTGCAATAAAGCAAATATTATAATGAGGCAAGTCACATGAATTTGTTTCTTAATGCATATAAAAAGCCACATCTATACCTCACTGTAGTCTATTAAATATGCAATAGCTTATATCTTAAAAAATCAATGTACATATCTTAATTAAAAATATTTTCTTGCTAAAAAAAATACTTCTAATAATCTGAAACTTTTTGCTGGTGGAAGGTCTTGCTTCAATGTTGGTGACTGCCAAATGATTAGGGTAGTGGTGGGGGAAGGTTTTGGTGGCTGCGGCAATTTCTTACGATAAGAAAACAATAAAGATTGCCACCTTGATAAGCTCTTCCCTTCTGTGCAATGCTATCAAATGTGATGCTACTTGGTAGCACTGCCCACAGTAGAACTTCTTTCGAATTTGGAGTCAATCATCTCAAACTCTGCTGCTGCTTTACAAATGAAGTTTATGTAATATTTCAAGTCATTTCTTGTCATTTCAACACTGTTCACAGAATCTGCACCAGGAGTAGTTTCCATCTCAAAAATCCACTTTCTTTGCTCATCTGTAAGAAGCAACTCTTCATCCATTCAAGTTATATCATGAGATTGCAACAATTCACACTTTAGAGTCATGCTTTAGGCTCTACCTCTAAATCTAGTTCTTTTGTTATTTCCAGTACATCTGCCGTTACTTCCTCCACTGAACTACTGAACCCCTCAAAGTCATCTATTGATTGAAAGTCACCACTCCAAGTTTGGAATCACCTTCTTCCAGAATCCTGTTAATGTTAATATTTTTACCTCATCCCGTGAATCATGAATGTTGTTAATAGCTTGTAGAATGAATTTTTTTTCCAGAAGACTTTTAATGTGTTTTGCCCAGATCCATTAGAAGAATCGCTATCTATGCCAGCTGTAGTCTTACAAACTGTGTTTCCTTAATAATAACACTTGAATGTCAAAACTACTCCTTGATTCATGAGCTTCAAAATGGATGTTATGTTAGCAGGCATGAAACAACATTAAACTTGTTTACCTACCTCAGAGCTCTTGAGGGACTGTATGCATTGTTAACAAAAAGTAATATTTTGAAAGAGATCTTTTTTCTGAGCAGTAGTTCTTAATATGAGCTTAAAATACTCATTAAAACATGCTGTTTTAATGACAACAGATGTGTTGTCATTCAGGCATTGTCCCAATTATAAAGTCCAGGTAGAGTAAATTTAGCTCAATTATTAAGAGCCCTAAGATTTTCAGAATGACAAATGAGCACTAACTTCATGTTGAAGTCACCAATTACACTAACTCCTAATAAGAGACTCAGCCTGTCCTTTGAAGCTTTGAAGCCAAACATTGACTCGTCTTTGGCTATGAAAGCCCTAGATGGCATCTTCTTCCAATAGAAGGCCATTTTATCTACATTAAAAATCTGTTGTTTAGCGTAGTCTTAGCTACATCAATGGTCTTAGTTAGATCTTCTGGATAACTTTCTCCAGATCCTCCATCCGCACTGGAGGCTTCCCTTTGCATTTCTGTGTTGTAGAGACAGCTTCTTTCCTTAAACCTCATGAACCCACTTCTGGTAGCTTCCAACCTTCCTTCTGCAGCTTCCTCATCTCTCTTAGTCTTCACTGAATTAAAGAGAATTAGGGCCTTGTTCCAGGTTAGGCTTTGGCTTAAGGGAATGCTGTAGCTGGTTTATCTTCTATCCAGACCATGACAACTTCCCCTATATCAGCAAAAAGGCTGTTTTCACTTTCTTATTATTCATGTGTTCACTGGAATAGTGCTTTTAATTACCTTCAAGAACTTTGTCTTTGCATTCACAACTTGGCTAACCGTTTGGCACAAGAGGCCCAGCTTTTGGCCTATCCTGGTTTTCCACATTGCCATCCCCAGTAAGCTTCATCATTTCTAGCTTTTGATTTAAAGTAAGAAACATGTAACTCTTCTTTTCTCTTGAACACTTACAAACCACTGTGACCTAATTTCAACATTATTGTGTCTCAGACAACAGGGAGGCTGAGGGAGGAAGAGAGATGGGAGAACAGCCAGTCAGAGGATCAGTAAAAGCACACACATTTCTGGATTCACTTTTCTGTCTTACATGGGAATGGTTTATGGTGCCCAAAACAATTACAATAGTAACTTCATAGATCAGTGGTCACAGATCACCGTAACAGATATAGTAATAATGAAAAAAGTCTAAATATTGGCAGAAATACCAAAGTGTGACACAGAGACCCAAAATGAGCATATAATGTTTGTTACCACAAACCTTCAATTTGTAAAAAAATACAGTATCAGTGAAACAGAATAAAATAAAATATGCCTATAGAAAATTTACTTCTCATAAGAATGGTCTGGTTTATACTAACAAAGATCTGTTGAAAGTTTCTTGAGCCTTTAGAGAAAGGGTGCTTTAAATGCAAAAAGTAAAATACAATGTACTAATATAAGGACAGGGAAAAAGATTATTCTTGCAATTTGCTTATGTAATTCTCTCTCTCTCTCTGAATTACAAGTAGTCTCTAAGACATTCATCAAACAATCCTGTGAAAGTAACATAGAATATACCAATTTCCTCCCATTAGCAAAATCCTACCTGAAAGTTGAATGTTGTATTGCAATTAGATGTTATTATACTACCTGCCTTTCTGGTGTCAAACCATACCACCTACGCAAACAAAACCTTCTTGTTGCTTCCTGACCCACAAACACAAATGCTTTCATTGCATGATCAAAGGCGTGAAACAAGTCCCAGACACTTCATCCTCACACAGGACCTGCTTTCAAACTTCCCTCCTAACTTGTTAAGGAAATAGCTACATCAAATCACCAGTATCTAAGGTTGAAGAGCACTGAAATGCTTGTCTAATATTCAGGAAGATTTGAGGCAAGATTTTATATCAGTTTGAACTTTAGTTCCTTCATCTGTGAAATAAGAGTTTGGTCAAACCATTCTTTGAAAACTGGAAGTTCATGGGCTAATTTTGGCCTACAGATATGTTTTATTTGACTGGCAGTGCTTTTTTGTATGCATCTGTTGTCAACATTTAAAAATTAGAATGTTTGCATAAAAGCCCGTTTCTGGATTCTCTTTTAAACATTGGTAGATCTGGCCTACATTCTCCTTTGGCATTAATTAGCTGAAGCTTAACTGCTTATCCTCTTTAGACAGGAGTTGTGTTCTCTAAGACATCAGAAGCCACGGCAAGTCCATGCCACCCATTGTAGTGTTGCCTGGCCACAGGAGCATTAGAAATTGTTGTGATCTATAATCTAATAACCTCTTCCATTTCTTCCAGTTCTGAAATCCTATGATTCTCTTTTTCCTAAAAGCCTAATACATACTGCTGAGATAAGGGGAGGTGGATGTAAAGGGATAGAACAGAATAAAGAGAGAGGAGAATTCTGGGCTTCCTCCCTGACTCTCTGCCAGGGTATGGATGTAAAATCTTTCTTGGATAAGCAGACTTAATCCTTTAAACATTTTATTCATAATTTCAGAGGGGGTGAAGAGTAAGAAAACATACAAACACCACCATCATATTTACCAGATGATTTGGAATAGAAAATAATACTCAAAAAGAAAAATAGCTACTAAATATTATTTTTGTTATTTTTAAAATTTATTTATTTTTTAAATATAGATGTGGTCTCACTATGTTACCCAGGCTGGTATCAAACTCCTGGGCTCAAGTGATCCTCCCACCTTGGCCTTCCAAAGTGCTGGGATTACAAGCATAAGCCACCATGCTTAGTTATTTTTAAAATTTATTTGTTGCCTTTCAAATGATAAAACTCATCCACATTAATTTTAGAATATTTGAAAATTCAAGAATTTAGAAATTAGTACCAGATTAGCAACCATTCAATTTAAATCCTAAGGATATTTTATATGTACATCATATTTATGTGTGTGTGTGTGTATATATATATATATATATATATATATATATATATTCAATATGTGTAGCTTAAACTTGTAAGCTATGGTTTAAGCATTAGGCTTACACATTGTAGTACTATAGTTTGAATTTACAGGGCATAAAGTGGTTTTATTCAATTAATTATAACAAGCATTAATAAACACCTATGTGTGTATTAGTTAGTAAAAGGGATACAAAGACAAACCAAGAAAATAATATTGGGCTTCAGGAGGCATAAAATCTATGATGGGAAAATAATACAAGTACCTATGCCACTAATGCAAAGCAAAAGGATGCAAAAAGAAAAGTACCAACACAGCAATTTCATTTCTGTAATCAAGAGAACATTGCCAATGAAGAATGTACAATAAGAATTTATTTTCTAAACAGGTTTAAAGAAATTCAAATTTTCACCATTATGCCAAATAACACAATTCAAAAAAATTGACTAAAATTAAAAAAAATTGCCTATCATTGAAATGCATGTATGTGATTATAATTTATCAAAATTATTCTAAGATAAAAAATTATTAAGTATTGTGAAGACAAGTGGAAAATAGAGCCTTTGCCTACTCACTGTTTGCGTAAAAGAAATAAAGTGAGGTTTTATAGCTTACTGGATGAACATTGTACTTTTTCCCAGTCTTCACAGGGCTTAGCACTGAAGGAAGTTACCATAATTTAAAATACCTGTGTTGGAAAGATATTTATTCATCCATATATCATAAACCAACCAGAACATGATTTCAGTATGTTATGAATAATATTTGAAATAATTTTTTGTTTTTGTTTTTTTAGAGACAAGGTCTTGCTCTGTCATCCAGGCTGGAGTACAATAGTGGGATCATAGTTCATTGTAGCTCAGGCAGTCCTCCTGCCTAAGCCTTCCAAGTAGCAAGGACAACAGGTGCATGCCACCTGTTAATATTTTTAAAAAACTTTTGGTAAAGGTGGGGTCTCACATGTTTCCCAGACTAGTCTCAACCTTCTGGGCCCAAATAATCCTCCCGCCTTGGACTCTCAAAGTGCTAAGATTATAGGCGTGTGCCTCGGCACCTCACCTGAAAGAAAAATTATCATATCTAAATAAGTACTTGCAGAGGAAAACATTTCTCCTGATTTAATTTAAAAATGATAATTGGTTCATTTATCAAAGGATGTTAATTCTGAAAATGTTTTGCCATAGCATATTTGTACATGTAAGACCTAATGATAGCCTAGATAAATTCCCAAATGAAATTACAATTAGATGCCACATATACTGTTTGCAAGTCTACAATGTTATTAAATTATCATTGTCTTGCAAATTAATACTTGCTTTCATTTTTGTAAGTGACCAAGAGGAAAATAGGCTCAAAATGAATGTCAAACAGTAAATACAGTCACTAAAATTTATGGCTATTTTTTCCTAGAATCTTTTCCTTGTACTTGAAAAATGTGGCTTATAATAATAACAAAACATTTTCTCTAGCTTTTTATAGTTTTAAAGACTGGTATGCTTATCACAGAATCTTTATTTGTTCAGAAAATTTAGTAGAAATAAGACACTGTCCACCAGATAAAGCATGGATAATAAATGTAATCCTTCAAATTTACTGCTGATCTATCAAATTGTACAGTTGTCAACCTAATCAATTCCTTTGATGGATCAACATTTCCTTTATGAAGAGAAAATGTATACCTCTGAGCTGTGTACTATTCTCTGCAGACTAAAAAAAATGAGGTTGTCATGGTAACTGCAAACTGTGGAGATTCTGTCGTGACCCAGTAGCAGCATAATGGAAAACATCTGCCTGGAAATCACAAACTGGCACAAGGTCTTTGGAAGGAAGTATTTGAGATAATTTAACCTTAAAAGATTTTCTCAATTCTGATCTTCGACTCTCTTACTGCAAACATCTAAAATGTTGCTATTCTTGCCAACATCTGCAGCACACAACGTAAAGGAAAACACAAAGAGAAAAGGAGATTTTTTCATTGCCAATATTGCATCTTTTAAGGAATTTAGTTCTTAAACATGAAATTATTTATTATAAACTCTCTCCCTGCATCCCCCTCCCAAAGTAGAAAGGTTATTTTCACTATTTGACGCAAACCAATTGTCTCAAGCTGACGCTTATATCAGGGTTTGTTAACAAACACAGATTGCTGGGCCCTACCTCCAAAGCAGGTTGGAGTGGAGTCTGAAAATGTGTATTTCTAAAGTTCTCATGTTGCTGCCGGCCCATTAACCACATTTTGAGAGCCACAGATTTACACCAGAATGTCAAAGAATTGTAAAATCTTGCTAGCAATAAAATCTTGAAAGGAGTAAGAAAAATGTCAGGTCTTATTATAAAGCTCATTTCAAAGATACAGACTACAGTGGTTTCTATACCTGACCCTGCATGAAAAAGCACTTCTAAAACACAAAATTCTAGCTTCCATCCCTAGAGATTTGATTTTAGCTGGTCATGGATAGAATTTGACGCCCGGATATTTTTAACCAGCATCCCAAGTTGATTCAGATGCAAGCATGTTCCTCTACTTTATTTGAGAACCGCTAATTTGAAGCATATTATGACTTTGTGGTGTACAGGAATCACCTGTGAAGTTCTTTTGAAAATTCTCATCATTGTTTCAGCTACTCAGAGTCAGTAGGTCTGGATGACCCAGCAGTTTGAAATGTTATAAAATATCACCAGGAGTTGGTGAAGATGACCACAAACAGTCATCAAAGTGAGATGTTCAAGATATCTGTTGAAGGTGGGGGAAGATAATTCTAGAAATCTTTTTAAAGTTTTTTTATCTGAAAACTAAGCAAAACCTTAGGATTTACTCATATACCGGGTGTCACAATGAGTTCACAGTCGGGGCAGTCACATGTCACCTTCTGTGGGAGGGAAGGGTAGGGCCTTCAACAAGGAGAAAGGGTTGACAGTAAAGCTTTCATTCAGTATTATTAAAATACAGAGCAGTTCACTGGACTTATTTAGATGGGATTACAAATTTTTTTCCTAGATTCCTCTTACCTAAGCCTTCCACAAATGAACTAGTGGCTTAAAAAGAACTTTGACTGAATAAAAATATTACAAATAATACAACCACAAGTGAGTTACCTGAAAATGAAGAGCTAACAACTTTTTTACTCTCAGTACAAACTCTCCCAACCTTATTAAGAGAAATAATCTACTAAGATCTTACAATAAGTTGATTAATAAAATAAAAATTATAATTCTCTGAAAGAAACACAGTCTGTGGAAAGAACATTTTGAAAATGAATATTTTCATCATTATATAATTTTGTTGTAAAATTATATAATGATGATTATATAAAAAATTATATAATGATGCAGACTGAAAGTCTGCAAACTTAAAAACACAGAAACCAAATTTTCTGCCTTGATTAAAAATCTCCAAAATGCTTTCATTATGTTCTGAAGCATTGTTTACAAGAAAAAACTTTTTTTTTTTTTTTTACAAGAAAAACTGATGAATACTGGGAAAGATTAAAATGTGCTTGAATTTCAACAAAAACTAGACATTGGATCTGTATGTGTCTCTTTTTTGAGAGAGAGAGAGAGTCTCACTGTATTGCCCAGGCTGGAGTGCAGTGGGGTGATCTTGGCTCACTGCAACCTCTGACTCCCAGGTTAAAGCTATTCTTGTGCTTCAGCCTCTTGAGTAGCTGGGACTACAGGTGTGTGCCACCACACCTAGCTAATTTTTGTATTTTTAGTAGAGATGGGGTTTTGCCATGATGGCCAGGCTGGTCTTGAACTTCTAGCCTCAAGTGATCCACCACCTCGGACTCCCAAAGTGCTGAGATTACAGGCATGAGCCGCTGTGCCTGGCCTGCCTGTGCCTTTGATCTTGGGCTTCCCAGCCTCTGCAACTAAAGATAAATTTCTGTTGTTGAAGCCACCCAGTCTGCAGTATTCTGTTATAGCAGCCTGAACTGAGTAGAACAGTGTTTATCATGCCAGTACGTATGTAATATGATTTTATAGATTATGCAAAGTGATTTTATCTCACATTTGCTAAAATTTTATTGAGTAAATAAGTATATAATGATTAAACCATGCTATTTATTGTCTGTTATGGTTCTTTATGAGGAAGACAGTGGCTTTACATTTATATAACACACCTTGTCTTTGTTTAGATCCAAGTTCTGTGTCTCTAAGTTGTACATTTTCTACCTTGTTTCACCTAAGAGCATGTCTTTGGAGATGCAAATTGACTTGCCTTGCTAACAGTTGTTTGGAACATGGAACAGGTGGTGATCAGGAGATTAATATTCTAAAGTGGGAGAAATGATTTGAAAACTGGCAAATGAAAAATATTATAAATCTATAATATATGACTCTGCCTGTGTGTCTGTATGTCTGTGTGTTTATATGTGTCATGTGTATGCAATATTTCACTACCAAATTACCTAAATAAAACTCTAATCAATTAGCTTAAAGAAAAATAAGTGCTTAAATCAAATATTTTATAAAACAGAATCTAGCTCAAATGCTTTTTAGTTCATGCAACTTTAGCAATCTTTGGCAAATACAATTAGTTTCAACATTTTCTTCAGTAATTTAAAATCTTTACATCATTTTATGTTTAGTTAAGAAACCCTTGGTCTTTCATGGGAAATAGGGGTTATTAAGAGTTACTAGTAATTACTATATGTAATAAAAACTACTAAGTATAAGAGAAACAGTTCTACATACAGAGTGTTTAAAGAAAGCAAGATGTGTTTTTGGTGAAGTTTAATTTTTAAAAAATGAGGATGTGGTTTTTGCTGAAGGAAAAGTAATTTTGTCTAGTTGAAAAGCTATTTAAAGATTCCCTCAAAATAAAGATAAAAATAATGTATAAAAAACTAAATGACTAGAAAGAGAAAGGTTAAAAGTGTGGGTGGCCATGTGGTCACCCATAGTATGGAGCGCAGCTGGGCTGCATTCAGTTATGAAAAGTAAAGTTTACAGGAAAAACTGAGAAATGGACCCAACTCCTGAGGAGCTGGATGCAAAAGGAAATGTGGACTAATAAGGAAAAAGCAAAATATTTAATCCCTTGGTTATTGTTTTCTATAATAGCTAAAATGAAAGCTAAAAGAAGAGTGCCAGGTTGGGCCTTGAGACTGGACCAAGCTCAGACGTGGGTCTGCTCAGATCAATAGCCTCAAAACTACCCATGAAAGGGGAAAATTATGCCAGGGCTACAGAAAGTGCCTCTGGAGACGTGTGGTTACCAAGAATGTAGTCAGTGTGGGGAAAGAGCAAAAAAAGGTGTAATGTTAAGGAAAATTGCACCGTTTTATATTACAGATCACCAGTTTATCACTGGCTTCCTACAGAACTTTTACTAAAATGGACTGTGAGTGCAGCTAATTTAGGTGCAATATCTTTGGTTTGAAATGCTGCAGAGTGGAAAAACATGTTTGAGTTGATGCAGAACCCACAGCTCATATCAAACAATCATGGATGGGTATATGTAATTGAGACACACAGGAGGCTATTCCTGAGGGGGCAGCCAACCATGTGAACTGGATAAAAGCCACTGTAATATCTATTTATCCTGAAAGGGGGACTACAAACTCCCCTTATAAATGCCAAGTGGAGCACCCCACATGAGGCAGCTGATACGCTTCCTATACAAACCATGGGGGACTGGCTTTATAATGACTGGGATATTCGCCTGTTACACAGGTGATGGTAAATGCTGTAGTGAGGGAGCCGCTTCCACATGGCACAGCAGTTTGGAAAGCTTTATTAAATTTGCTCTCTCAGCTTCCCTTCATGGGTCTTACAGATGCTAATAAAACATTAGGGTAATTAACACTAAAATGGAAAAGGAGGAGGAAAGTCATGGGATTTGTCCCAGGACAGTGAAAATCTTTAGAGAGATATTAAGAAATTATATAAATAAAATGAAAATTTATGAGGTTAAAACAAAGCTTTTAAAATAATACCATTGAAGGTTGGGTGGAACAAAGGGAGCCCTTGCTGGTCTCCCAGCATTGAAGGGCTCCAAACCAGTTTTCTGTCTCTATCCAAGATAGATGTTATTTTTAAAAAAATCAGAAAGCAAAGATTGTAATGAGAAAGCTGACCAAAAATTGCCTGAGGCAATATTGAGGCAGGTTAATCCAGATAAAGATTGACAAAAAGGCCAAAGTCTCAACTCAACCCCCTGCCAGGAACCCAAATCCTCTTTCACCAGAGAGGATAAAATGGTCTGGGGGTGGAAAAGAAAAAGGTTCCTGAGAACAGAACATAAAAATGTAAGGGTTGATAGGATTATCAAAGTTGGAATATTTAAACAAGCTTTATATAAAGTAATTGTGACTCCTTTACCTAAAGGTTTTAGGAAAATAAATATAGTATTTGACTGGAGAATATTTCACTTACCTGATACTATAAAACAGAAGATATATAAATCTGCCCTTCAAGCAATGTTAATTAGACATCCTAAGTGTATTTTCCAGTAGTATTTTCCAAGCTCACAGGGTGTAGGGTAGAAGCTGAAGTGCTGGTAGGAACAAATTCTCCACTTAATAGCCCTTTGAGGAATGTTAACTGAAGCTTATGGCAAAACGCTGTGAGTGCTTCCCAAAGACAACTATTGGGACTTTGAACTAGAGAATTTCCACTTAAGAAGCATTTATGGCCTTGCTATGGGATGTTAACTGAACCTATTCCTAAGACTGGAGGAAATAAAATGATCTGACATCTGAAATACCCATGCTGTCTCGGATAACATCAGAGAAACACTGTAAGGGGATAGCAGTGTCCAGAGGGTTCCATAGTAAAATGGGAATGGTTTATATAGGATCTTCCTGCCTGATGAATTCAAAAGGAGATACTCATGAGCGGGGAGCCTCTTTTTCCCTAGGACTGACTCTGGAACTGTGAGAGGAGCTGCTGGCTCCTACACTGCCTGATAAACAGCTCTTACCTGCTTATCTGACTGACAGAGTCTGGTTCACCTGACTGACAGAGAGCTGCTTGGTTTGTTGATGGCAATTCCAACGTTAACAGACAACATCTTATTTAGAAGACAGATACTCTGATTATAAAGTGTACTTTTGTGAGCAGAATTTATCTTTCTCTTTACCTGAGTTCTCCAAAATGTGGAAATTCTTTGTGAGTATTCTTATTTTATGGCAATACAGTGATTTGCATAAATTCAGTAAGAATGTGTTTTCTTTTGAAACAGGTCACAGTTGAAGATGCTGGTTATTTTACCAAGGCTTTGACTAGAATAACATATTTTCGGGCAAATATCCAGCAAAGCTAACTTAAAAAGAGCCTACATGGCCAATTACTGCCCTTGATGCCCATTATGCAATAACGAGTCCAAGTATAAGAAGCCTGAAACTTATTTTGTACATAAATTGGTCCTACTATTAATTCTTCTTGGTTGAGAAGGGGTACTAGAAAGAGAACAATTTTGTTTCAAAGGAAAACTATAACACACCCGATACTAGATTCCAGGCCAACCTTTGTTTTTCAGTTCTTACTATTTGCTACAATAAGTGTTAAAACAGAAACAGGTTTAATTTTTTTAATGACCTTTTCACCTGGCTACCTAATAAAACAGTTTCCATTTTCTATTCTGACACACAAATTATCTCCAATGTTCAAATTATTAGTTACTTAATCTCTTGTTGTTTTACTTCTTCCAAATAAAACAGAATCATGATGTCCTGAAGACTAGAGATGGTTCAACTAAAGCCTATATCTCTCCCTAATTTGAAATCCCACTGGGCCCAATTTGTTTTTCATTACCAATGCTGTGCTGCTAAAACTATCCAAGCATGCTCCCAGGGACTATCACCAAAAAGGTGGGTTTGTGATTGTAAGGGCCAGTTTCTAGCTTCTGACCAAAGGCTGTACTTCCCAGCCTGTCAGAGTGGCCACCTTGCAGGCTGCAAATGAGAAATAGAGCATTTTTTTTCCAAATTTGTGAACGCTGTCATTCCTCAGCTGTATTTAAAAAAAAAAAACCCTGCTTCTATTGTGAAAAAATAACATATAAGACATCTTAGATCATCTGTACTTGACTTTTCTTGAAGTTCATATTTTTACTTAGCATAGTGTATTAGTCCATTCTTGTGTTGCTGTAAAGGACTATCTGAGACTGGGTAATTTATAAAGAAGATGTTTAATTGGCTTATGGTTCCATAGGCTATACAGTAAGCATGGCTGGGGAGGCCTCAGGAAACTTACAATCATGGAGGAAGGCTAAGAGAAAGGAGGTATGTCTTACATGGCTTGAGGAGGAATAGAGTGAAGGAAGAGGTTCCGCACACTTTTAAACAACCAGATCTTGTGCAAACTCATTCAGTATCATGAGAACAGCAAGGGAGAAATCTGCCCCCATGATCCAAATCCTCCAATATCCAAATCATTTCACTGACTGAGTTAGAACCACAAATAACAGTTTAATAAATTTAGAGAAAAACACATTTTTTTAAAAAAGACTCCTCTGAGTTGCTAGATCACATCATATACAGGCAAGGTGAAATAAAACAACTATAATAAATTGATAGTTCATTAATATAGTCCTTAAGGATGAGAGACTTTAAAGTATTTGTTCTAATATATGATCCTTTTTTATCAACAGCAATAGTAGTTTTAATTAATATTGTTTCCAAAAACTTGAATATGTGTAATTTGGATTCTAATAAATTAAGTAGTTTTCTCAAGAGTGTACAGTTAAAAAAAAATCTCTGTGCTCTTTTTTTCACGAGTTATACAACAAATCATCAACATTCCATACTCCTATCTTCTACAAGCATCTTCTCTCTGCTGCTTTTATTCTTCCTTATCCTCCTAAAGACCCTTTGTTCTCATCTTCACTGACCTTTCTTCCCTTTTAGAATAGGAGTAGTTGAGGATTTGTTTTCCTTTTCAGTATATTCTTTGTTACCGATTGGCAGAAATTCAAAATCACAAAGCACTAAAGGATCAGTGATACGATAGCTGCTATTAAGATGCCCTTAAAATGAGAGATATGAATGAAGGAGATTTTTAAGACGTTAGACTGGTGCTTTTCAATCATTAATGCACATACGAATCTCCTGGAGATTATGTTAAAATGCAGAGTTTGGAAGTGGAACCTGATATTTTGCATTTCTAGCAAGCTGCCAATGATACTGATAGGGAGCACACTTTGAGTAGCAGAGTACCGCTGTTTCTTTAAGAATGCGCCTGGGAGGCTAGGCGCTGCGGCTCCTGCCGATAATCCCAGCACTTTAGGAGGCCGAGGTGGGCGGATAACAAGGTCAAGAGAGCGAGACTATCCTGGCCAACATGTTGAAACCCCGTCTCTACTAAAAAATACAAAAATGAGCTGTGCGTGGTGGTGCCCGCCCGTCTAGTCCCAGGTACTCGGGAGGCTGAAGCGGGAGAATCGCTTGAACCTGGGAGGCGGAGGTTGCAGTGAGCCGAGGTCGCGCCGCTGCACTCTAGCCTGGCGCCTGGAGACAGAGCGAGGCTCTGTCTCAAAAAACAAACTAAAAAGAAAGAATGCACTTGAGAAAGTCAGGCTTCCTTTCTGTACTCCTTCCTTTACTCTTTAGAAATGCACCCTTTCCTTCCTTTCTGTACTCCTTCCTTTACTCTTTAGAAATGCACCAAGTTTCTGAAAAACATTGAAGATTTAAATGGATTTTCATTTTGTTTTCTTGCTGCTTTATTCCTCTGTATTTACTCCAGGCAAGATTTATACAGCATTTGTGAAATCTACAGATCATCTTAGGCATGAATGTTGTACTAGGGCATGTCTCATGATGTATCAGTGACAATAAGAAAATAAAACAACACTACTGCAATTCTCTCAACAAGATAATTACGTTTCCTTTTTTAAAACCAATAACCCAAAAAGCAATTTTCTAAATAGCTACTCTGTTTCAGGAACTATATGTGGTCCTGAGGATCCAAAGCTGAAAATTACAGAATTCCTGCTAATAAAGATTTAAAATTTATTGTGATAAGAGTTACAAGATACAGTAGTAGGATATATGTAAATGGCAGGGCAGAACAAAGGCATGATTCAACTTGCACATGAAGAAGAGTTAAAGGTCACAGAGAGGAGGTAAATTTTTAGTTCAGGCTTAAATGGAATCAAAGGTAAGGTTTTGCCTATCAAAAAAGAAAGAGAATATTCTACGGAGAGAAAACTGCATGTTCAAATGTGTAGAGGCATTTATTCTTGGGCAGTAACTTTTGCTGGTACGTGTTATGTTCACCATTGACAAGTTCTTTACAGAAGAAATAGATAGAATTACCTTGAGAAATACTATGATGTGATTCACAGTGACTAACAATTGAAATAAGAAGCAGGCAATTTTGAAAAAAATAAACAGTACTTGAAAGTGTACGTGAATTATTACTCTCCACGTTACCTTTTTAAAGAAAGCTTTTGTGAAAGAAAGAAAAAGGGAAAGGATATGTTTTGCATTATTTGTTAAAAAGGTTTCCGTGGACAAGCTAAATCTCATTGTAGGGCTCACTGATGGTCAAGTTTCTAGAGTATGCTTCAGAAACATCTCCTAGTTTCTGAAGACTAGTGTCCCTGTGAAATTAAAGACAATTTCTTATTGACTATGTATTTTTCAGGATATCTCCACATGCAGAGGGAAACTTTCTAAGAAGTAAGCTTTATATAATCTGCTTTTTTCCCCCAGTTTGTTGTTGTTGTTTTTGTTGTTGTTTATTCTAAGTCAAAGTGTCAGACACTTATTAGGGAAGACTAAAAGCAAAACAGTACAGAACAAACTGCAAATATAGTGAGCATTAAATTGTGGTTTTTTTTTTTTTTTTTTTTTTTTTTTTTTTTTTTGGTTACATATTTATGTTGCAGTTTTTGAACTGAACACCTTTTTAGGCTTTTAAAATAAAACGGCCAAAAAGATGAAATCTCTAACCCCCCAAAATCTCCATTCTAGTGTAAGCGCAACTAAGCAATAGGGATTTCTATTGGATCAGTGGTTGTCAAAGTGGGTCCACAAACCCTTAGGGGAAGACCATTTCAGAGGCACCATGAGGGCAAAATACTTTTCATAATTATACTGAGATGCTATCTGCTTTTTTTCCGCTGTGTTGACATTTGCATAAATGGTTTAGAAGCCATGGTGTGTGAAACTGCTGGTGCTTTAGCACTAATATCTGTAACACCGAATTTTTCTGTACCTTTGATTTTATTCTTACTGCCACACACTTGTAGAAGAAAGAAAAGAAGAAGAAGAAGAAGAAGAAGAAGAAGAAGAAGAAGAAGAAGAAGAAGAAAAAGAGAGAGAGAGAGAGAGAGAGAGAGAGAATTTCTCTTAACAATGCCCTTGATACCTATGTAATAAACTTGTATATTCTGCACATATGCTCCAGAACTTAAAAGAAAATACAATTTTAAAATATTTAGTTTTGTTAAATCCTGACCCTGTGGCTCACACCTGTAATCCCAGTGCTTTGGGAGGCTGAGACAGGAGAATTGTTTAAGGCCAGGAGTTTAAGTCTAGCCTGGGCAACATAATGAGATCCCATTTCTAAAAAAATTTTAAAAATTAGCCAGGCATGGTAGCCCATACCACACCTGTAGTCCCAGCTACTCAGGAGGCTAAGGGGGGAGGACTGTTTGAACCCAGGAGTTCTAAGTTACAGTGAGCTATGACTGTGCTACTGTACTCCAGCCTGGGGAACAAAGTGAGACCCTGCTTCTAAAAAAACCTTGACCCTTGAGTACATATTTTTAAAATGTTCTCTCTGATTAAATGGCAAGTATGAATAAACCACTTCTGCTTCATACCAAAGTATGATACTTGTCTCAAGGAAAAGCACATGTGTGATTGAGTCAGGAGCTAAACAAGTTGTCTTTTTTTTTTCTCCATGAAAAGCCATTTTTACTTGAAAGAATGACTGGCAGACAGACTGGTTTTTTAGATTTGGGTATTTGGCAGGCAGTTTCTTGGATATGAAGGAAGTGAGTCTGTCATTTCAAAGAAAACTCAGGGTTTGTTGCCAATGATAAAATATGAGCTTTCAAGCAAAAAAAAAAAAAAAAAAATAGAATTTTGAAAATTTGTTTCTACCACCATTTACTTGAGAGCTTCCCAACACTTAAAATTTTTCCTGAGATCAGTAGTAACATTAACAACTGTGATTTTGATATTATCTAATAAAATGTGTCAACATCTAAGAAATCTGTATAACTCAGTGAATGAATATTTTCTAAATGACAGGAAGCATGATGTTACAAAACAATGCATTGTTAAAATATATGTTCAAAGTGCAAGAAAGAATAAAAGATTTTAATGTAGCAGAGTACAAAGATTTCATTGATATAATTTCTAATTTCACATTGCAGCTAACCTTCAAAAAACTACCTTTGTCAACTTTTGTAATAGTACTAAAACTAATATCCACAATAATCTATAAAGGCTATTAACATATTTCTCACTTTTTCAACTACATATCAATGTGGGACAAATTTTTATTAATATACTTCAACTGAAACAACATAGTTGAACACTTTAAATCCAGAAACAGGTATGAGAATCGAACTGTCTTCTATTAAGGCAGACATGAAAAAGATTTGCAAAAATATAAACTGATGCCATTCTTCTCACTTGTTTGGAAAACAGTAACTTTTTACACACAAAAAATTATATATACTAACATTTATTCACTTATTTTTGTTAACTTAAATAGATTCTAAAATAAATATTTTACAATTATCTCAGTTTTAATTTCTGATACTGTAACTATAGCCCATGTAAACAAAAGCTCTTTGGGGTTTTCCAGAAATTTAAGATTGTCTTGGAAACAAAATTTGGTAACTGCTGTATTAGAATATGTTTATTAGACCTGGGAGCTCATAAAGGGGATGTCAGATTTGTAAGTCTGGGAAGTCTTCATTACAGGAAGTGAAATGTGATTAATGTGATTGACATGGAATTGTCATGGGATCCTTGGGGTGTCACTTTTCTAGCTGGAGACCTCTGTGGCTTGTAGCATCTTTGCCCAAGTTTTGCTCAGACCTGCTGGGCTTTTTCTGCCCACTTGACCTGACAGGCTGTGCTCAGCTCATGCTACCAGCTTGGATCCCACATCTGCCAAGGGTGTGCCAGGCACAGAGAGCAGTAAGGAGCGTGTGGGAGAGTGTGGGGTTCAGCCACTGTGCACAAGCAGTCATTTGCTGGCAGCCATGAGGTGAGCAGCTTCAGGTACTGCCATAGGTGCCAGCATTATGTGAGGCTGTGGACCAGGTACACTACAAGCAGCTTCCACTGTGGCCACTGGGGAACACAGTGACTCCCAGAGGTTTGTAGACACCAGGAATTTCAGAGCCCTGAAGGGGGTGTCACAGCCCTCTAAAGGCTGCAGCTCTTCTCTCATTTTCGTCAGCAACTGGTGAGAGAGGGGCATGTTTTAGCTCTGTTTGTGTTACAGGTCTTTCATTCCCACCATTTGGCAGATCCTGAGTTGTTGTCCTGTGAGCAGGAAGAATGAGGTTCATGGCCAACAGGAGGATAAGCAAGGTGGAGAGGAGCTTCACTGAGCAACAGAACAGCTCTCAAGAAATGGGTAGCTCCTTCCCGCAGCTGGTAGTCCTAATGTCTATCTGAGTCTTGTTGAGTCTGGGTTTTTATGGGCTCCGAGGAAGGAAATGTGTGCTCACTGGTCCATGGGCAGCCATGGGCAGCCCCAGAAAAAGCACCGTAAGTTCTCACTGTGGGCTAAGGACTTCATCTGGGACTGGAAGCCCAGCCCCCAGTCTTCAAGCCCTTTCTGGCTTGAAGGTGGGGTTTTGTCAGGGACCCACCTCTTTCTGCGCAGGAGCCCATCTGCCTTTTGCCATCAACATGTCATCTATGGCACCAGGCAATTTGTGTTGAGGGGCACCTGCAGGCATGCACCAAGCTGCCCTTACCCTCTTTTGCCTCCTTCCCATGCTTATTGGCACCTAAAGTCCAGAGGGGGGCAAGGGAGCAGGCGGCTGGCATGTCAGTGCTGCACTGATCATGCACACACCCAGTCGGGTAATGACAGTGCCCAGGCTCAACCACAACTTTGCTCTTGCACTGGACTGGATGCCAGGAACAGGGAGAGGTCAGAGAGCAGGAGCAGGCACTTCTGAGCCTGCAGGGGCAGTAGAAGCTTCCCGGGCCTCATGAGAGCATAGTGATGCCCAGGTGCAAAGCCATAGCTGGGTGGCTGCAGCTGCACCCAGTTCCTAGCCCCTGGCAGCTCTGCAGAGCATGCAGCCCCAGCCATGCCTCCCCTGCTGAAGCTGGCATCTTGGCAATGCCCATTCCAGACGGGCCACCACTGCCATCAGAAGGTTGAATGAAGTTTCTTTATTTCAGTGGTTCTTAAATACAATATTCATCAGAATCACTTGGAGTGATTCATAAAACACGGGTTTCCTGGCCCAACTCTGGAGGTTCTGATTTAGTAGGTCTGAGGTGGAACCAGATAATTTTTACTTCTAACAAGTTTCTAGGAAATACTAATGCTATTGGTCTAGGGACCATACTTTGAGGACCACAGCTTTGTGTACGTAAGTGAGGGAAGGGCCATTTGAAAACAGACTGCAATGACTTCTAGCACCAACTAACCATAGTTGAGCCAAATTTCATAGATTGAAGGTACAAGATTGCCCTTACCAGATACCAGCTGTAAATTCAGAGGTCTTCAGCCCACTTGTACTCTGACCAGTTGGCTACAATTTCTTGATTCTCTCTAACTCCTCAGTCTTAATTATTTACTAGAACAGCTCACGCAACTCAGAAAAGTGCTATACTTATGACTATAGCTTTATTATAGCAAAAGGTACACAAATAGAATTAGCCAAAAGGAATGAGGCAAAGAGTGAGGTTTGGAAGGGTCCCAAATGCAAAGCTTCCATTTTGTTTCTCCATGGAGTCAGGATGAGTCACCCTTCCAGCATATTGATATGTGACAATGTACAGAGACTTGTCAACCAGGGGACCCACCTGAGGTGTGTCTAGAGTTTTTATTGGAGTATCATTACACAGGGAAGATCGATTGAATCACTGTCCATGTGATTAAACCAAATCGCTGACCCCTTTATGGTCCCCAGATATTGAGCTAATATCAATGTACCAATTCTCTAATGACATGGTTGGTCTTTCTGGTGTTGCTGGTACCTAACCTGAGTCATCTCATTAGCATAAACCATGTAGGGCCCACCATGAGTTACCTCATTAGTATAAATAGGGTCCACCATGAATACCATAAGCACTCCTATCACTCAGAAAATTCCAAGGATTTAGAGGCTACTTCTCATAAACTGAGGACAGAGATCAGTCAAATTCTGTATTGTACTACAGAGATCAAATGCATAGGCACTGAAATATAGACACCTGAATATGCATGTCTTGCATTAATAAATACTTCTAGCTGGGAGTGGCTTGACTCCAAGGTATTTTGAAACATAAAATAAATAAGAAGTCTAGCAAAGCAGTTTGAGAACATTTAATGGGAGATCTTTGAAAATAGCCTAAAAATTTTATTATTTTAATAACAGTGAATCTTTACCTATAATTGTATATATTTGTTATCATATTTTTTACCTGAATCTTATTATAGTAAGATTATAGCAATTCAAAAGATGTCAGGAAGAAAAATGTCATTTAACCATGTTTCTTAAAAATCTAACTTATATATTGTTTGCAATTGGGACAGTGAAGATTCTGAGACTAACAGCTTAACAAAAATAACAAAAGCTGCCCTCATACTTCCATACAAGTCAGTATCTGACATCTTAGTTCTGATTACCTATTCAGCTTCAACCCTGGATTCTACATCTGCTTTTGTCTCTGTTATTCAGTTATCCATTTTGTTTTCTGACTCAAATTTTTCTTTAGGATTTCAGCTTTATGGATCCTCCCTGAAATAATTTTTTGTACCTCAACTTATCAATGTTTATTCTGACCCCTCAGGTTGCCTAAGGGTGACATCCCACAATTCTATCAAAACCAGATGCCTAAATGTATACTCCTATTATCAAGTTGGCCATGCAGGACAAGAAGTTACAGTTCCTTAATATTGCATTAATTTTCTGCATGCTTGCATTTTTCTTATATGCCTGCCCATTCACTCCCTTACAGCTCTCAGCTCTCAGTTACGTGTTGTGATTTCTGCCCTTGCCCACTGCTTGGCCATGGCATGATGCATTGTATATGATGAGCACACTAATTCTATCACAGTATGTCCACACCAACTACTGCGACTGAATTGACTCTTACGCTAATCTACTTTATTCCATAAAAGCAGAGTTCTTTAGAATTGTAGTATTCAGTAAAGAAAATAGCATCTGACCTGGGTTCAAGAGATTCTGTACATGACTTAAATGCTAGGTGTGAACTGATAAATATGAACAAACAAATGGACCCTTGACATCATAAGGCTTATAGAATAATGGGTAGCTTATAACTTGCTTCATTATAAACAATATCAATTAATTACTAAATACATCCCTATTACACATATCTACTTAACTATAGTCTACTAATATACTACTATATTGTGTATATTATAAAGCATATATAAACCAGGAAATTAAAAGGATAAATTAAATAATACATATTCTTCTTCAAAATTTGTACTGTTTTTGACTAACTTCTTACTAGATTTGTAATATGGTTTGGAGCTGTGTCTCCACCAAATCTCATGTTGAATTGCAATCCCCAGTGTTGGAGGTGAGGCCTAGTGGAAGGTGACTGGATCATGAGGGTGGAGTTCTCATGAGTGGGTTAGCACCATCCCCTTGGTGCTATTCTTGTGATAGTGACTGAGTGAGTTCTTGCGAGATCTGGTTGCTTAAAAGTATGTAACACCTCCCTCCCAGCCCCATGTGCTCTCTTTTCTGTTCCAGCCATGTAAGACATTCAAATTGTAATCCCCATTGTTGGAGGTAGGGAGGGCCTGGTGGGAGGTGATTGGATCATAATGGTGGAGTTCCCGTGAATGAGTTAGTACCATCCCCTCAGAGCTGTTCTTGTGACAGTGAGTGAGTGAGTTCTTGTGAGATCTGGTTGTTTAAAAGTGTGTAGCACTTCCTCACTGTCTCTCTCTTTCTCCTGCTGTGGCAATGGAAGACATGCCTACTTCTCCCTTTGCCTTTCACAGTAATTTTAAGTTTCCTTAGGCTTCCCCAGAAACCAAGCAGATACTGCCATACTTGCTGTACAGGCTGAAAAATCAAGAGCCAACTAAACTTCTTTTCTTTTTAAATTACTCAGTCTCAGGTATTTCTTTATAGCAGTGTGAGAACAGACTGATACAATTAGATTTTCATTACTTTTACATGATTATATGGGTGGAAGAGAGGTCTAACCTGTAGCAGTGGAAGTGTGACTTTTTTCTCATTGTTATGTAAATTTCATAGTCCCTTTCAGGGATCTTTTAAAGCCACTTAGATGAAGAATCCAGACTAGCTCTCTCATTTTAACGTAAAATATCTCCATCATGAACATAGATGCAAAAATCTTCAATGAAATACTGGCAAAACCAAAACAGCATTGTACTGGTACCAAAACAGAGATATAGACCAATGGAACAGAACAGAGGCCTTGGAGGCAACACCACACATCTACAACTATCTGATCTTTCACAAATCTGACAAAAGCAAGCAATGGGGAAAGGATTCCCTATTTAATAAATGGTATTGGGAAAACTGGCTAGCCATATGCAGAAAGCAGAAACTGGGCCCCTTCCTGACATCTTACACTAAAATTAACTCCAGATGGATTAAAGACTTAAACATAAGACCTAACACCATAAAAACCCTAGAAGGAAATCTAGGCAAAACCATTCAGGACATAGGTGTAGACAAGGACTTCATGACCAAAACACCAAAAGCATTGGCAACAAAAGCCAAAAATAGGCAAATGGGACCTAATCAGACTCCACAGCTTCTGCACGGCAAAAGAAACAGTCATTATCAGAGTGAATCGGCAACCAACAGAATTAGAAAAAATTTTTGCAATCTACCCATCTGACAAAGGGCTGATATCCAGAATTTACAAAAAACTAAAACAGATTTATAAGAAAAAAAAAACAAACAAGCCCATTCCAAAGTGGTCAAATGATATGAACAGATAGTTTATAAAAGAAGACATACATGAAGCCAACAAACATGAAAAAATGCTCATCATCACTGGTCATCAGAGAAATGCAAATCAAAACTACACTGAGATACCATCTCACACCAGTTAGAATGGTGATCATTAAAAAATCTGGAGACAACAGATTCTGGAGAGGATGTGGAGAAATAGGAACACTTTTACATTGTTGGTGGGAGTGTAAATTAGTTCAACCATTGTGGAAGACAGTGTGGCGATTCCTCAAGAACCTAGATATAGAAATTCCATTTGACCCAGCAATCCCATTACTGAGTATATATCCAAAGGATTATAAATCGTTCTGCTATAAGGACACATGCACATGAATGTTCACTGCAGCAAAGTTTACGATAGCAAAGACCTGGAACCAACCCAAATGCCCATCAATGATAGACTGGACAGGGAAATTATGGCACATATGCACCATGGAATATTATGCAGCCATCAAAAACGATGAGTTCATGTCTTTGTAGAGACATGGATGAAGCTGGAAACCATCATTCTCAGCAAACTGACACAAGAACAGAAAATCAAACACCAAATGCTGTCACTCATAGGTGGGTGTTGAACAATGAGAACACATAGACACAGGGAGGGGAACATCACACATTGGGGTCTGTCAGGGGGAAATAGGGTAGGGACAGCAGGGGTGGGGATTTGGGGAGAGATAGCATGGGGAGAAATGCCAGATATAAGTGATGGGGAGGATGACAGCAAATCACACTGCCATGTGTGTACCTATGCAACAATCTTGCATGTTCTTCACATGTACCCCAAAACCTAAAACGCAATAACAAAATATTAGAACTATTAAAAAAAAAATCTCTAAGACATTGGTCCCAAGCTAGGGTAAGTACGTTCTCTATTTCCTGTTCCATTATGCAAGCAAGGTGGGTACCTATCTCAAGGGCAACCATCCAAAGTGGCCTGACGGGAAGTGCTATAAACACAAGTAAGCAGCTAGGTCACCCAGATTCCTTCTGTATAATTTAAACTGGGAAACAGAATTTGCAAGAGCAGAGTATGTGGTAGCAGAAGCTGGGAGGACCACCAGGAGGCCATGTGGTGGCAAGACCCATGGGAACCATGAGGGAGGTAAAGATATGAAGAAGCTGAAGCTGAAAGGGAGATGAACAAGCTGATTGGGGAGGGTAAGAGCAAACGATGAGTTCCATAATTGCCCAAGAATGATGTGCTCAGTCAAGAAAACAACCAAATCAATGGAACCCCAATATCGTGTGACAATTCCACTACTTGTGTTCCGTTCCTATGAGCATCAACCATTTGTTCAGTGTTCTCGGGTTCCTATGGGGTCTTATCTTCCTTGTTTGCCACATATATCCATTCAATAACTCAAACAATTTGAAGTAGCCTAAGTGAGTTTCTGTTACTGAGCAACAAACAATACCAGCTACCCATCTGGGGTCACTTTTTAAAGATTTGATTACTAAATAGTAAAAAGCCAAAAAAGACAGAGATATTGGGATAAAAGGGGTCTTTTTTTTTTTTTCTATGAGTTTAAGAGTTTTGTTTTTTGTTTGTTTGTTTTCCAACATATCCTGGTTAGGGGATATACTGCCTTTTTATTTGCACCAATTTGAAGAGGATTCATAGGTGCGGGGCAAATAGAACAAATATTACCCCTGTCAACAAGCTGATATTCTTCCTTCTCTTTCTGAAGTTCAATTTTGATCAAACTGAATGAAGTCATTCAAGAAATAGCCATGGTTGTTGGGAATATATTGAAAATGGGCAAACAAGTAGAACAGATAGGTCTAACCTTTTATAAATCCTATGAATCTTATTGTTTTAAAAGTCACTTTGTTTTGTGGCAAAACCAAAATCATACAGAAAAGTGTTAAATCAAAAGTCAAAGTCTTCAGCCCCAGCATCTACTCCTATTTCTATTTGCCAGAGGTAATGATTCTTAACAGTTTCAGCCATAGCTTTCCAGAAAATATTTATGTTTAAATACACATCTTTTTACATAAATGAACTTGTGCTAAACATGCTCTTCTCTAAGTTTCTGTTCTTACTTGCAGCAACTGTCTATTTCTATTAATCTGAATCTGCCTCATTCTATTAACGGCCACATTACATTGTGTTAGGTAGTTGTCACATCATTTATTTAACCAGAACTATACTGATGGGCATGTAGGTTATTTCCAGTTCTCTGTCCTTATAAATAATGCAGCAGTGAACATTCTTCTACATGTATCTTTGTGTATTTGCATGAATATACGTGTTGGATAAAGTCCTAGAAATGGATTTGCTGGGTAAAGGGGATATGTTGATTTAAAATGCCATAAATATTGTGAAATTGCCATCCCAATATGTTGTTTCAATTTACGGGAACCCTGCAAAAAAAAAAAAAAAAAAAAAAAAAAAAAAGCGATCTTCCCACATCTATCCTAGACTGGATATTATCAAATCTTTTCATTTTTGCCAATATTATGGGATTTAAAACTATTGTATTTGTGGCTGGGCACAGTGGTTCACTCAGCACTTTGAGAAGCCAAGGAGAGTAGATCACTTGAGGCCAGGAGTTTGAGACCAGCTTGGAAATCATGGCAAAACAACATCTCTACTGAAAGTAAAAAAATTAGCTGAGTGTGGTGGTGGGTGCCTGTAGTTCCAGCTACTCGGGAGGCTGAGGTAGAAGAATTGCTTAAACTCAAGAAGCAGAGGCTGCAGGGAGCCAAGATTGCACCACTGCACTCCAGCAACAGAGTGAGACTGTCTCAAAAAAAGTTTTTCTTTTTCTCACTTTGTTATTTTTCTTGTGATTAACTTATGGTATGTTTTCCTGCATATACATATATTTCAAAAAATATTTGTATATGTTCAAGAACACTAGTCATTTGCCTTTGACTTCGGAAACTTTTGTTAGACAGTCATTTCCCGCTAAAAAGTAACATTGAAAAATATATAGCTTGTGTGCTCTTCTTTAATGGTTTTATTTTTTATTTGAATTTTGGGATGTCTGGAATTTATTCTAAAGAGGTGTACTGGGATCCATTTCTATTCCAGAAAAACAATACACCTTCCCAACAACATGTATTACAAAAACTATCTTTTCTAATTAGTATGAAATATTATATCTTTCATGTCTTATATCCCTATATATATTTGGATCTATTTATGATCTGAGCAAATACGATTGTGCTGATGTATCTACTCCTGTGCTAGTACAAGCCATTTAAATTCCTATAGCTTTGAAAATGCCTTAGTCTTTTGTGGGAGTTATATCTGTTTCCTAGGGCAATTTGAAAGTAAGTGTAAAAAAAAAAATCATAAAATTAAGTGTAATCTTTGACCCAGCAATTCAATTTCTGAAATTTTTAACTAAAAAAAATTTAAAAATAAGTATAATCAAATATACATAATTCAAATTTCTCCAAGACCAACTAGTACATAGCACAAATTAGATCACAATTAGAGTTACAACTAGAGTAACCAGTCATTTGCTTGACAATGGGAGGGGTTCCCTGGACGTGGGTGTTTCAGTGCTAAAACCCAGAAAATCTTCCAGTTAAACTAGATGGTTGGTCACCATAGCTACCCAAATATTTTTTGTTCTTGTTCCTTTTGTTCCTACATGTTTGTTCTCTAGCTTCAGAAACATTCCTCTCCATATATATTTCTGGGAGATTTCCAAGTTTCATCTGTGCTCACAAGTGTGTGTTTCACCTGAGCACACACATATGTTCATCTCTATTCCTGCTGGCATTGCTATTGTTCCACTTGCATAGGAATTCCCAATAGATGCTTCTCTCTATGATGTGCTACTTTGTTTTCAGACTTTCCTACTTTGTTGGGTACAGTGAGCATCATTGCCTCTCTGCTTGGTATAGTATTATCTATCTGGTGTTAAGAAATCTCCGAAGCTATGTGACTCCAGTTATTCTGACTTTACTGCTGTTTCACATGTCTGCCACTCTATAACCAAGCGCTGGACCTCCAAGAGACAGACTGCTAGACTTCCAATTCTGAAAATAGTCTATGCCTTGTTTGTATGAAAGATACAGAGTCCATGTTGATGGGGAGCTACTAGAGTGGTTCTCTGATGCTCCCAGATCTCAATTCATCATCTGCTTGTTCTTGTCTGTGTAACAGTCCTCGAGCATCCCCACCTACAAGGAGTTTTCAGGGGTCTGCCTTGTCACCACTTGGTTGACATTACATTCATGGTGTATTGCCTTCTCTGCTTATATCGATGAATTCCCAAATGCTTATCTTGAGGTTTCTACCCCTCATCTTTCTACATTTTCAATATTAGGAGAAAGCTAGATGTTTTGGGGCAGAGGCAAAACAGCAGCAGGGCAGTTAATCTTTATGCACTTACTTGGGGGTGCTGGTTATCAGGTCATATCTAATATTTACCTACTGAAATCCATAAATAATAGAATGACGCCTTTAATCCTATTTTTATCTACCATTTATGATTGATAGATTGGATATTGACCAAAATTATGTTGAAAGATTTACATAATTTATGTTAACTGGAATAAATCTTTTTGTCTGTGGGGCAAGGTGAAGAAAAGAAAATATTAGAAATTTGTAAGTGAAAAAATAATGGTGGCTAGGAGACAAGACTAACATGCAGCTCCCACTTGGATGAACACAACAGCATCTGAAGATTCACATTGTGAAGTTTTGCTCCAAGAACCACCACAGAAGCATACCAGGAAAACCAAAAGAATTCACAGACCCTTTGAAAGAAGTGGCTTGCCACTGCAAACACCATGAGACAACCAAAAAATTGTGAGTTTTTAAAGTGTGAGAGGGGAAAATATTGGCCTCTAGACGTATCTTCCCACTGGGGAACCTAAAAATTCAGACCACAGGAGAAGCATTTAACCTTACCTAGAGCTGAAACAGATGTAGACAGCCGAGCAAAATATGAAAGTAGAGCAAGCAGCAGAAAGAACCCCATAAGCACTCCCAGTCCTCACCTTGAACCCCAGTGACCATTCATGGCTTTATCTCATACAAGTCCTCAGGGAAGTGAAGGCAGCCAGCAGAACTGGGGAGGGTCCACAGGGTGAAGAAAATTCCTGCTGAATTTTGTAATAATTTTGACTGAGAACAACTTTCCTGAGTAGGCACAAGGGCAGGCATTTGGGAGGCTGGGCTGTAAAAGGGTCTAGATATAAGTGCAGAAGCTGCAGCCCAAGGTGCAGGCAGGCAGAAGTGAGGCCTCAGACACCTGCTTGCTTTCTCAGCAGAGAAGCTTGTAGCTTGTGAGTTCCCAATGGGTGAGAGGGGAAAAAGTTGGCCTCCAAATATACCTTCCCACTGGGGAATCTAAAAATCTAGATTTCAGATATCAAGCAAGATTTCAGCCCAGCTAACCTGCTCTGTGGCCCTGCCCATCACCTGAGAAGCCCCAGTACTCATCCTGGCCAACTCAGGGCAAAATTACACTCCACTTCTACTATTGCAGTTGGAGCTCTTTTGAAAGCACCACCTCCTGGCTGAAGGCTAACCAACTCGAGCCATTACAGAAACTCAGAACAGAACGATTCTGTTCCAAAGAAGGAGAAAACAACATCTAATTCCATCACTTGAAACACCCTGGCTAACCAGAGGTCTTGAGTCTGTACACATGACTTTACTGCTAGCACAACAAGCATTGAGAAAACCAATGCACTAAACAAAACTACAACCAAAGACTATCACAGAGTCCACTTAGCTACCCTGCCACCTTTACTGGAACAGTTGCTGGTATCAATGGCTGAGAGACCCTGAAGACAGATCACATCACAGGACTCTTTGCAGACATGCACCAGGCTGGAGCCCAGTCGCCCCTCTGGATGGCTAGGCCCAGAAGAGAAATAAATAACAATCACTGCATTCTGGCTCTCAGAAAGCCCTATCCCTACAGGAAGGAGGAGACCCCCACATCCAGGGATCCTTCCATGGTACAAAAATACCTGAACAGCAGCCCTTGAGTTCCAGATCTACCCAGATGAGAAGGAACTAGAAAAGTAATTCTGGTAATATAGCAAAACAAGGTTCTATAAGACATCCAAGGTTCTATAAGACTCACTCTAGCTCTGCAGCAATGGTTCAAAATCAAGAAGAAATCTCTGAATTGCCAGAAAAAGAATTCAGAAGGTTGATTATTAAGCTACTTAAGGAGACACCAGAAAAAGATAAAAATCATCTTAAAGAAATTTAAAAACACACATGGGATATGGATGAAAATGTCTCCAGAGAAATAGATATCATAAAGAAAAGACAATCACAGCTTCGTGAAATGAAAGAAACACTTAGAGAAAAGCAAAATACGCTAGATAGTTTTAACAACAGAATTGAACAAGTAGAAGAAAAAGCTTCAGAGTTCAAAGACAAGGCTTTTGAATTAACCCAATCTGACAAATAAAAAGAAAAACAAATTTTTAAAATGAGCTAAGCCTCTAAATAACTGGGGATTATGTTATGTGACTAAACATAAGATTAGTGCTCCTGAGGAAGAAGAAAAATCAGATGAGAGAAAGTAATAAAAGGCATCCAAGTTAGTAAAGAGGAAGTCAAATCGTTGTTGTTCTCTAATGATATGATTGTATACCTAGAAAACCCTAAAGACTCATCCAAAAAGCTCCTATATATCTGATAAATGAATTCAGTAAAGTTTTAGGGTACAAAATCAATGTATAAAAATCAGTAGCACTGCTAGACATCAACAGCAACCAAGCTGAGGATCAAATAAAGAACTGAAACCCTCTTACAACAGCTGCGAAAAAAGAAATAAAATACTTGGGAATATATCTAACCAAGGAGGTGAAAGACCTCTCCAAGGAAAACTACAAAGCACTACAGAAAGAA
The DNA here is from genome assembly GCF_048565385.1 of Saimiri boliviensis. Taxonomy (NCBI): domain Eukaryota; kingdom Metazoa; phylum Chordata; class Mammalia; order Primates; family Cebidae; genus Saimiri; species Saimiri boliviensis. The sequence goes on from NC_133453.1 coordinate 74,288,551, forward strand.
GTTATAGATGAGATGAACAAATGGAAACACATCCCATGCTCATAAGATGGTTAGAATCAATATTGTAAAAAAGACCATACTGCAAAAGCAATCTACAAATTCAGCACAATTCCCATCAAAATACCACCACTATTCTTAACAGAATGATGAAAAACAATTCTAACTAGAAAAAAAACAATCCCAAAAGTTATATGGAACAAAAAAGAGCCCGCATACCCAAAGCAAAACTAAGCAAAAAGAACAAATCTGGCCGGGCGCGGTGGCTCAAGCCTGTAATCCCAGCACTTTGGGAGGCTGAGGCGGGTGGATCACGAGGTCGAGAGATCAAGACCATCCTGGTCAACATGGTGAAACCCCATCTCTACTAAAAGTACAAAAAATTAGCTGGGCATGGTGGCGTGTGCCTATAATCCCAGCTACTCAGGAGGCTGAGGCAGGAGAATTGCCTGAACCCAGGAAGCGGAGGTTGCGGTGAGCCGAGATCGCGCCATTGCACTCCAGCCTGGGAACAAGAGCGAAACTCCATCTCAAAAAAAAAAAAAAAAAAAAAAAAAAAAAAAAAAAAAAAAAAAAAAGAACAAATCTGGAGACATCATATTACCTAATATAAAACTGTACATACTATAATGATATAGTCACCAAACAGCATGGTACCGGTATAAAAAAATAGGCACATAGACTGATGGAACAGAACAGAGAACCCAGAAATAAAACCAAATTCTGATCTTCAACAAAGCAAATGAAAACATAAAGTAGAGAAAGGATATCCTATTTAACAAACAGTGCTGAGATAATTGGCAAGCCACACGTAGAAGAATAAAACTGGACCTTCATTTCTCACGTTATACAAAAATAATCTCAAAATGTATCAAAGACTTAAATCTGAGACCTGAAACTATATAAATTTTAGAAAATAACATCAGAAAAAAAAACCTTCTATACATCGGCTTAGTCAAAGACTTTATAACCAAGAACCCAGAAGCAAATGCAACAAAAACAAACATGAAGAGATTGGATTTAATTAAACTATAAAGCTTCTTTGAAGTAAAAGAAATAATCAGCAGAGTAAAACCTACAGAGTTGGAGAAAATCTTCTCAAACTATGCATCCAACCAAGGATGCAGAATATCCAGAATCCACAGGGAACTCAAACAAATCAGCAAGAAAGAAGTAAACAATCCCATCAAAAAGTGGACTAAGGACATGGATAGACAATTCTCAAACGAAGATATATAAATGGCTAACACACACATGGAAAAATGCTCAATGTCACTAATGATTTGGGGAACACAATTCAAAACCGCAATGAGATAACATCTTACTCCTGCAAAAATGGCCATTTTTAAAAATGAAAAAAAAAAAAAAACAAACACACACACACACACACACACACACACACACACACATGTTGGTGTGGATGTGGTGAAAACGAAACAGTTTTACACTGCCAGGGGGATGTACACTAGTACAGCCAGAATGGAAAACAGTGTGAAGATTCTTTAAAGAACTAAAAGTAAAACTACCATTTGATTCAGTAATCCCACTACAGGGAATCTACCCAGAGGAAAAGAAGTCGACCCAGAGAAAGAATCTATCCAGAGAAAAAGACACTTGTTTACACATGTTTATAGCAGCAAAATTCACAATTTCAAATATATGGAACCAGCTTAAATGCCCATGAACGTATGAGGGGATAAAGGAAATGTGACACACACACACACACACACACACACGCGCGCACGCGCGCCCCATGGAATACACTCAGCTATAGAAAGGAAGGAAATAATGGCATTCACAGAAACTGGGATGGAGTTGGAGACCACTATTCTAAGTGAAGTAACTCAGGAACGGAAAACTTAACATCGTATGTTTTCACTTATAAGTGGGAGCTAAGTTACAAAGATGCAAAGATGTAATAAGATCATAATGGGCTCTGGGGACTCGAGGGGAAGAATGGGAGGCAGATGAGTGATAAAGACCACACGTCGGGTGCACTGTACACTGCTTGGGTGTACAGTGAGTACTTGGGTGCAGCGAGATCTCAGAAATCATTACTAAAGAACTTATCCATGTAACCAAACACCACCTGTTCCCCCAAGACTGTTGAAATAATAATAATAATTTAAAAAGAAAGTCATAAGTATATTTCAACTACTTTTAATATACTTAAAATTACCTTTATCATTTTATTATCCCAATGAATTTAAGGCTGTCTTAGAATTACAAATGCAATAAGTTATTCCATTTATTTGTAATTCCAACAACAATAATGATGCTGATTTACATATCAATTCATTGATAGATACTAGCTAGAAAGATATAGATAGATGGAAGATAGATAGATAGATAGATAGATAGATAGATAGATAGATAGACTCTCATTCAGTCAATATTTTACCACTAAGAATCTCTCTCTATGACTCTTTAAAGAAAAAACTCTTATGTTTGACAATAAATGTAGGTTTCAGGCCATACAGAAAGCAATTCTCACAGTAGACCTGAGACTGCTGTCTTAGAAGGAGCTGCATGCTAGGTTGGCCCCTGCCTGGCATAGGAGAACTTAGCTGGTAAACAGTTCTCTGCAACTATATGTAACTTTCCCAGAATGATCACAATGACTCATTGTGCCTAGAGTGTATAAATAATGTTGTTTATATTGTGCTTTCCCTCTGAGAGTCTAAAATTTTGTACAACCATATGCTGAGTTCTGTTAACTCCTTATCTACAGTCCTGTGAAACCTAGGGGTTATCTTGGGATCCTTGACACACAGGCTCATGAAGCATTTGTCATGACCTGAGATTTGGTGCCACTTAGAATCCCAAGACAACCCCAAGGGGGTTAGTAAAAACAATACAATGGCAACCCCTAGGTTTAGTGAAAACAGTACAAATGGTGACTTTCTGAGTTAAGAGGGTTCATATAGACATAATTACTGTTGGGACACAGGTGACATTAGCAGCTAACTCTCCCATTGACATAGTGACAATGTTTTTTAGAGTCATCCACTTTTACTAATACTTTCCATTTGTTGACATAAAATTTGATTCCAATGTAAGAACTTGTTAATGTGCGTGTACGTGTGTATTTGTGTGAGTTCCTTGCCACCAAATTTTATATTTTATACCATCTCAGGTTACCCTACTGAACAGAGCTTTAGGTATTATTGATGTTCACCATGAAAGGATGTTTATAATGTGCTAGCTATTTCAGTTTAGGCCATGAGAGACTAATATGATTCACGTACAAAATACAAACCTAGAGTGTCCAGGGAAAAGCAGTGTGGTATTTATGCTTTTCTTCTTTCCTTGTTGTTCCTTCTTGATTTGGGTTCATCTTTATATATATACACACATACACATCATCTTTATTGGATACAGCCTGCCTGTTATTCTGCCTGTTACCCTGCTTCAAAACTGCTTCCACATCTTTATTGGATGTGGTCTGGAATCAACTCCATGTTTATTGGTTAGGATGACGTTTCCTGCCCAGCATCATCAGAATAATACATTTTCTGTGTCTAAAGAAAGATATTTCAACTTCTCTCTAAGGGATGACAATTTTAGGCCTTACGGTCTTAACTAAAGTCACTAATATTTGAACTTAAATACATATTATTCCAATGGAGTCAGTGGAATTTTTACCATTGTGTTTTTTGTGGTCTGTGGTTTTTTTACACTGAAATTTTTTTTACACTGACAATTTCCTTTCTTGATTAAAAAAGTGAAACTCTAATAAGTGTTATTTTCCCTTTTCCCTAGGCAGCTATATGTGCCAATATCAGAATATCTCCAGTAACATCTCTTGACTCTATTCCTAGCCTGAGAAAATATACCCATGTATGTAAGAAATAGCAAGGAAACATTGAGAGACTGTTTTTCAGAAGCACCAGATGCAGACAGAAGAATAAATTGCACAAAGAGTATCAGTGCCAAAAAATAGGCAAAGCAATCTTTGGACTTGCTGTTTGCTTTTGGAGATAAGTAAGCAGTGTGAACTATGCTAGTGACAAAGGAATCTAGGAGATTGAAGAATTTTTGACAAACCTTTAACTCAATATCAATTATTTCAAGGTCTTAGAGAGTACATCTGAATAAAAAACTAATAGCCATTTGAGACATGTATATGACATTATAATATACAACATTAATGCATATGACATTATAATATAATATAACAATATGGGAGCTTTTATAGCCTTGGTATAACTCAAATTGTAAAGGAAAAAAACAGGTGGGTCACAATACTTTTTAGTTACAATTCTGCAAATATGTTTATTATTGCAAGTACATTTTTGTTTTTATGTCAGAGTGTTTCATGTAACATTGAACACAAGAGTACCAGGAAGTGATTAGTGCAGATAAACACAGGATTTACAATACGCCATGCAGGTTCCTCCAGTTTTGTGCTTTCAAGTAATGTAATGGATTACTACGTGAGCTCTTCAAATATCATTATCATACTCATCAAATATTGAAGTTCAGATCTTCAAAAATATCATTACAATTATTACAATAATAATATAACAACAACACAAACTATAATCACATTTGTATAAAATCAGTTAGGGTAATCATGTAAAAAAAAACAAACCCTGAAATAAGAAGTAAAATTTTTCTAGTTCTATTATACTATTCATTTTCTACCTTTCACTTTTGGCTAAAAAAAATAACTTTCCAACTTGGATGTTCAGAACTTTCACTAAAAGCTGGGTCTGGAGTTTTAAGCCTCTTGAAGGGGTAGCAGCCTCAGGGCAATATTCTAAAAGTTATTTTTAAAAACCCAAAAACCTAATACTAATGGTTACAACATTTTCACATGAATACATTTGCCTCCTTATTTCTGTTTTGTCTCCAGTGCAGTAGAGTCAATAAAGCCAATCTTAAACAATCTTCCTTCTCTAAAGCGGCGAAGGAAATGTTAATTCCCTCTGAAACAGATAAAAATTATATGTAGAAATCTAATAAGAGAGGGAGAGACAGAGAGCATATCAGCCAACAGAGAATAACTGTGGCTGAAATAGGATAATTAATTCATTATTATTTCTAAGTTAATTGATTTTATCACTTTGGTTTAGATAAACATAGTTCAAGCAAATGTTATCCCAAAGGACTCATTAATGTGAGCATTCTGCTGGAGTTTGCAAATTTTCATTAGGTAATTTATAGCTGCATCCTACCAACAAAGATCATATTGCCTGACTAGACATATGCATGTAATATTCACAAACACTGCTATTTAAAAGTCATAAAAGGAGAGGATCTTTTGCAACTATGGGGATGCAATTTTCTATTTCCACTTAAGTAGTGTTAACAATTACCTAAGCAGACTTTCCAAAAAACCAACCACTTTTTAAACTCCAAAATTTCTTGGATATTGAATTTTAATCCCATCATCTTTCAATACCTTTTGTACAAAATCAGAACCTCAATGTAGAGAGTTTTTGTCTGTTTGTTCTTCTATATTCTTTTGTTTTCACTTGTAAAAAATGAAAAAGTTAATGTTGTTTTAAACACACTTGATTATTATTAAAAATGTAACAAGTGTAGACATCCAGTTTTCATATACATCCATAGTCTTCACTTTGGCTAATCCTTTGAAGAAATTTAGTGTACCCATTTTCATGTCCATTCTTTTCTCTCTTCTTCCTCCATCTTTTTTTTTTTTTTTTTTTTTTTTTTTTGAGACAGAGTCTTGCTCTGTCACCTAGGTTGGAGTGCAGTGGCACAATCTCAGCTCACTGCAACCTCCACCTCCTGAGTTCAAGCAATTCTCATGCCTGAGCCTTCAGCATAGCTGGGATTACAGCCACCTTGCCTAGCTCCTCCTCCATCTTTTGATGGAAGGCTGGCAGTTGTGGACACCCAAAACAAGGTTACACACCAGTAAACTGTAAAAGAACTCTAGGCTCATAATAAGATATTTGTGTATTTGTGATAAGTCATCACAAGAAGTGTTTGACGCATCCAATTTACTGTTTTGTGACTTTGGCCGTATCTGAATTTGGACCTGCCAACTGATCACCATGGCCTCCAAAACTCTCAGAGTTGCTTTTCATCTGAGTAGAAGAAAGAAAGAAACCTGGAAAGTGCCTTTAACCCTCTGGCATCCGCAGCACACGATGACTTCACAGTAACTCCTCAGAGCTGGTCAAGTGTGCTTTTTCACTCTCTAAACTACATGCTGCCTTCAGAAAGAGCCTTCCCTGGGTCCTTCTTAGAACTCCTGATAAGCTCTGACTCCTGCCTTTCTCTCTCATGCTCTCTCCCTTCCCCTCCCTTCCTTTCTTTTGGAGTATTTTTCAGATCTCTTTTGGACTTACACTAATTCTTCTTTATTGTCCAGGGATGCTCCCTTTCTTGCCTCCCCTTCCCTCACTCCCCTACCCACCTTGAAGAAGTAGTAATACTAGCCTCAGGACAACATTCTAAAAGCTCTAAAAACAAAACCCCTTTCTCCGGATACTAACGGCTAAAACATTTCCATATAAAATATCTTTGCCTGCTTCTTTCTGTTTGGTCTGCAGTGCAGTAGAGTCAGTAAAGCTAATCTAAGACAATCTTCTTTCTTGAAGAAAGATTGGGGAAAAAAGTATTTAGACCCGTTTCTGGGGTCTACAAACACTCACTCACTCTATTTATATGTTACAGGGCCCAAAGCTGGCCAATGCTACCTTGAATTCCCAAACCCCAGTTCAGAAACTTGTGTAAAAATCCACTTAGCCTCACCCACAGGGCCAATACTTTTGGATGAGAAATATCCGGGTTGGATCCACATTATAAAATGTGGATTTTACTACCTTTTCTTTCACGCAACTTCCAAATCTTTGTTATAAGGTCATATCCCCCTTCCTTTGTGTCTATGCTTTTTATGAGCAGGACAGGGAGGCAGCTGGGGCTTTGGCAGTCAAGTGTCACATGCTCGATGCTCACGCCCTCTCTTTCATGGTCCCAGTACTCTTTCTTGAGTCCACATTGCTCTGGCAGGGCCTTCAGTCCCTGCAGCTACTCCCATCCACAAGCATGTTCCACCATGTGACTTCAGAGATGCCCTCCCAAAACCAAAGTCAGGCAACAGTGAAGTGATGAAGTGGCTGGAAGGGAAAGTGGAGATATGTTAGAGGAATCCTAAAGCACTATTTATTATATCCAGTAGTTCACAGAATTGAGAGGTATGGATGTTTTACGGGTTTTCGTTTGTTTGTTTTTGGGGCAGAATCTTACTCTGTGGTCTATGCTGGAGTGCAGTGGCATGAGCTCTTCTTACTATATCCTCCACTTCCCAGGCTTAGTCGATCCTCCCACCTCAGCCTCCCGAGTAGCTGAGACTATAGGCATGTCTCACCACCCCACCCCCGGCTAATTTTTTGTATTGTGTGTAGAGCTAGGACTTTGCCATGTTATCCAGGCTGGTCTTAAACTCTTAAACTCAAGCAATTATCCCTCCTTGGCTTCCCAAAGTGTTGAGATTACAGGTGTGAGCCACCATGGGCAACCAGATGTTTTAGTTTTTATTTATAATTTGTTCTTACAGACTTGCCTCAAAATTATTTTTAATAGCCTCCAAGAAACAGTCTGGATTTGGGGGCAGAGAAGCCCAAATGAAGGGGTAATTCTTTCATGGGTAATCCTCAGTCCCTAGGACACAAAGCAAGTGCTTATCCAAATACTTGATGAACTAATCAATGAATAAATCCAGAAACAAGCCTCTGATGTTATGTTCATTCAACCCATCTTATTTCTTGCTCCCAAGTCCTCAAAAAAGTTCAGTTATAATGACCTTGATAAAAATGACATTTTATCCCCCTAGGATAGTTTGACCTGAGTGCAAACGTTGGCTGCTCACATTTTTGGAGAGGAAAAAAGCTTCAGGTGAACTTTGGTGTGCTGCTTAAGGAATTGCTAGAATAAAATGGAGTTGAGTCAGACTCACGTGTGTGGCATATTTCAGTGGGTACATGTTTGAATCACAGTGCATAGGTTCAAATCCTGCCCCTGCCACTCAGCTTTGTGCAGTTAAGCATGTTACCCAATCTCATTATGCCTCAGTTTATCCAACTGAAATGTAAAAATTATATTTATATTTTTGATGGGAGAAGTAAATGAGGCAATTCACATAAATTATTTGGAAGAGTGACAGTGAAATTAAAGTTTGCAATAATAAAAATATTGTTATATATTATTATATAACTTAATATGTAATAATTAATAATACTATTATTTCTAGATGATGAGTAGAGATAACTGTGAAAGAAGAATCTCAAAAAATATAGTTGAGAGCGAGCTCATAGGCGACTTCTTCTATGAAAGCTTCCAGTGGTAACCAGTGATTCTCCTCAGAAAGATAAAAGGTTATAGACTGATATTCAGGGTTTTTTAATTTGGTTGGTAAAAGTCACTCTGTGTTTCTTCCTCTCCTCTAATTTTTTTCCTCTCGCCAGCTTAAGCTATTCCCCATCAAAGGCCTCTCGCTTTTTGCTCTGTTTTTAAGCTACAAATATGCACTGTCCACAATGCTTTTTCCGCGCATCTCCAGTAAAACGCATATAGCAAGAAGGTCATGTAGGCTAAACATCCAGGCCAAAGGGCACTATCAGGAATGCAATAAATGAATGTTATTAACTGAGGTTTTGGGAAATGAGACACCAGGAAGACTACGCAGAGGACTGATGTCAGCCCTAGATTGCTTGAGGAACACTGTTTTCTCACACTGTTACCTAACTGACGGAGCTCCCCTTACCTATTCATGGTCAAGCTTCACCACAGGACTCTGCCTCCTGAGCCTTTAAGCGGAAGTGATCGCCATCTGTGTACCCAGATAATGACCTAAGAGGGACAAGATCTCAGACTCTGGTGTTTGGGCTCATTGCCAATTTAAGTGTATGCTGTCACCTTTCACTGCAGAATTTGGCATGAGAGATGAGTGACAAGCGGAGATTGGAATCACTCCTCTGTGTTGAGCTACACACAGTCAGAAAAAGACTTGTAGTGTCAGACCATGCCATAACCACAGGGAGTGCTGCTAACGTTGAGAGAAAAGCAATAACAGAGGCAGACCCCTGTGACCCACAGCAACACAGTGGGTTGGATGTGCTTTTGTTACATTAGTAATTGTTATCCCAGTGGCTAAATACCAAATAGAGTAATAACTCAAAACACCAAAACAGTTAGTTTTAAATTATCCTCTCTAGCCTACTCCAAGTTACATTTTCTTCATCAAGCAAGAACAAAATTAGCAATAAATAATCAACTCAATTATATACTCTCTAAAGCATGTGAATTTTATCATTGGCAATACTTTAAAATGTATGTCTTTTATACTTTAAAATGTCTTTTATAAGATATTTTAAGCATACTTAAAGTAAAATGAAAAATAAGAAAATAAAAGTAAAAAGTAGTCTTGATATCTTTTTTAAAAGATGTTATGGAAATTTAGAAAGAATGCTGTTCAATAAGTTTAAAAAATAGTATTTTGCAACCCTTTCTTCTTTGTGGTAATCAAGGTTCAGGTATTGTGAGAAATAAACAAACAAACAAACAAACAAACAAAAACAAGATACAATGTTAAAGGACAAACCTTTTTTAATCTGTGTATATGTTCACGTAATGTTATGTATATCACTGAACAAACTAGAGTCAATTTATAAACTATGGCTTATATGTAGAAAACAATGAATGCTTAACAAAACAATCAGTGCTACTGAATCTCTTCATAATCCTTACAACACAGCCATCGCTTTTTACTTTAACCTATTTTTGTGGAAAGTTTTATGTTGTGGTATTTTCATTTTCAGGTGGGACGCTGTTGTAAGTGGTTGAATGAATTTATACAAAACCAGTTCTCAGAAAATAAATTTATCTGCGTTTAAACTTGCTGCATCCTGGAGACTGCAATGTCTTAAAAGCTTAAAGTTTGATAGATTTTATGCTTGAAGTGAGAAAAATAAAGAAACAAGCTGATTCATGCACAATGTCTCACATTTCTTTCTTCAGTCTGCAGCACTTTCCAAAAGCATGTCAGTGGTCCTATTGAGATATGTTTGGTGAAAATTAATAAAACTATCAAAGTAGCCCAAGCAAAAAAAAAAAAAAAAAAAAAAAGGAAAAAAAGGATTTATAGAAAAGATACTCTGCACAGAATCCAAAGAAATGTTAAAGAACCAGGTCTCAGGAAGAAGAGAGGCTTTTTCAGCTCTGCTGTTACATAGTTAAACTTGCAATTCCCAGTCTCGGTGTCTTTAGTTCAAACGATTAAGGAAGAGAATTTGAATGGCCGGCTTAGGTCCAGTCTCTGGTGCAATCAACTGTGAGCAGTAGGGTGCAGTCACACAGTGGAAGGATGTCTGCCGACTGCCCATGCTATGGGATTTGAGGTAGGGAAAAGTTCTAACGGGAAAGGCATAAGGGCTGTGCAAACTGCTACAAATTCTAAGTTGTCCCAAATACTTCAGAAAGCTGATAAACAGATTTTCACTCCCTCGAATTTGCAGCAATATTTAATGAATACACGCTATATGCTTGATCCTATTCTATGCACAGGCTGGTGGCACCATACCTTGGTATCCTCCCTATTTTGACACAAATAGCTGATTATCGTTGAGTAACTGGCATTGAAGCCTTCCAAGGAAGCCAAGATGCCATATCTCTATGGTTACCATCCCAAAGGTGACTGGCTTGGATTCCTGGATGCTCTCTCACTTAAGACAGAAATTCACATTCTAATATATAACAAGGCATTTTTGACAAGGCATTGTGTCAGGGGACACTTAAAGGATCATTGGCTTGTGTTTCATGAAAAGACTTCTTCAATATTCTGACCCCTTCGTTACTAGTTCACACCAAATTCTGGTCTCTGAAAAAAAGTCTAGCATTATACAGGATCGCTGTCTCAATATTCTGTAATCTAACATTGCATTGGACATGTAACTGGACTTAAGCAAACACCTACTGATTGACTGACTCGATCACGTTATCATTTCTGGTAACATATTAAATCATTATTACAAATGATCCTCAAGTAAAAGTTAAATTTCATTCCGAATGATTATTCCAAATGTTGTGCATCACTGCCAGGACCAACAAATTATTCAAGGCCATGCAGTCAGGATTTAAAACCAGCCTCCAGCAATGTTGCTTTTCCAAGCTGTCTCCAATGTCTATCCCTGCAATATCTTTACTGCCTCACATAAAGCCCTTTAAGTTTAACATTGTTTCTAAGAACATTATTTTACTTGTTATTTTTCTTTATTCCTTTATGGCTTAAATTTAATTCAATTTTGCATTTTGCTTTTCTGTTCTTTTTCATTCTTGGGATTGTATGGAGTAGCCATTTTTCCTCACTAATGCAGTAACCAATATATGTTTGCCAACTCACTTCAGTACCTTCCTGAGAAGACAGTTATGTGCATTAAGTGGTCTGAGAACGAACTCATCATGTGTATGTTTGTGTGTGTGTGTGCATGTGTGTGTGTGTGTGTGTTCAATAGGATAAACTGCAAAAAAGAAAAATAGCCCCAGCAATTCCTCATATCCTGAATAAATGAGACAAGCCAAAATTATGACTAGATAACTTCCACTTGATTTTCCTACTAATGTACTGGTAGAACTTTAATTTCGATTTTTAAAATTCAAGCTGCATGCCTCTAACCCACACATCCCCTGTACTGGCACAAATAACAAATATATAAATGGATACAAACCATTTTAACTTTCCATGCTCAGGACGTTGTCTTATGGGGAACGATAGGTTTATTTGTAGTATGAATGAATGAGAATGCTAGTGTCAAGGCATAAGGTGTGATGACTGGTTATGCTTGTTGCCTGGGTGATATTTGCACCCACTGGACAGAAAGAAGCTTTGCTACTCTATAATGAGGGGAGGGTTGTAGAAGATGCTTTCTTCATGGCTTGTCCTGAGTACCCATTAGAATTCTGATTAGGCTAGTCAGAGTTCATCTAATCCAGCCATCTTTATACATGGCCGACCCACCTTAGACCACCACCCTCTTATACTCGCCTCCACTCAAATGTGGGCAGAATGTGCTACTTGCTTCCAAACAATAGAAAATGACAAAAGTAAAGGGATTTTGCAAATGTAATTAAGGTACCAAAACAGTTTGATTTTGAGTCAATCTAAAGGAGATTATTACGTAGCCTGACCAAATCAAGTAAGCCTTTTAAAAGAAGGTTTAGGTCTCCCCTGGGCTCAAAGCCTTGAAGCAGTGAAATTCACCTGCTGGCCTTGAAGAAACTAACTGCCATGGGTTCTATAGCTGATAGGAACTGAATTTTACTATCGGCTGCTTAGACTTGGAAGAGGATGCCAGGCTTCAGATAAGTTTCCAGTCCTGGCTGACATTGTGATTGCAGCCTTGTGAGACTGAACAGAAGACCCAGGTAAACGGTACCCAGATTCCTGACCTAAACAAACCACGGGACAATAAACACTGGGTATGTGGTCTGGGCCACAACATTTGTGGTTATTTGTTACTCAGCAATTGAAAATCAATATGCTATAATAACAATATCTGAAGATTATTTCATAAAGATGGCAAAAGGATATCTGTGTTTCTAAAATGAATGAACTGAAGTACCTTAAGAAAATGTATACAGTGTATGATTTATCATTGTATTGACTAGAGTAGGTTCTGGTATACAACCAAATCTTTCTAAAGAAAAGCCTAAGATTAAACATATGTTTCTGGATTTTTGGACTCTCTTGCCAAGCCCCACATTGATTCTTGTTCCAAACTACCTGCACTAAAATGCCTGTTTCTTATTTTATGAGGGATTTAGTAGTGACATCATTCTGGTTTTGCTCAGAGGATGAGCTTTATAATCTTTATCAGCTGGTTCCTGAGCAAGGCTTTGCTTCCTATTAGTATGCCTTGGAAAATGCTGACTGTTGACTTTATAAATAACCTAAGAATGACTTTACAACGCTATAGTTATACGGCTTTAATCAGATTGTTTTGGATCAGATTTACTTTAGGGACTATGTTTTCCTGGGCTTTTTTGTTACATTTGGGATTTTGTTGTGAACAGTGGCAGAAAGACATTCTTTTTGTGTGAAGAGTGACTTATTGTGAGAATTTGGAGCTGAAAATAAATATTGCACACATGTGTGTGCACACTTCCTGTGTTACTCTCTTAAAACCCTTGGCCACAGGAACTCTGGTATATGATGAGTTAATTATTTTATTCCTGACGCAACTTCAAGAAATGTAGCTTTACTAAATGATGAAGTATTTTCTGAATTAGAGACAGAATTAAAAAGGCGTTCTGAGTTGGACAACCAGATTTTACTGTGCTTATGAAAACGTGGATAAACACTTTCGAGACTCTCAAGTACTTATAGTGAAACTCTCTATTGATATGAATACTTCAACACTTTGCTCATTCAGTTTTATGTTAGTCGCTGAGATGCTTTCCATTAGCCACGTCTTTAGTTTCATAATTTCCTCATGTTGGTTTAATTTTTGCACTATGAGATCTATGCTCAAGGAAGGAAATCTTTTCTCAATAAAGATGCTTCACAAACGGATTTTCTTGAAGAGACAATTCAAATGTAAACATTATTTTTCTAGTAATGTTTCCAAAGTGGATATTTGCTTTCATTGTTTTACACCTCAAATAGATGCAAAATAAGCGGAAAACGTATTTGCAAGGCTAACTGCCCTCCTACCAGCCAAAAAAATTTACGAGTCATGTTTCTTAATGGAAGCAGCGCCCCCTTGTGGATAGGGTTACAATAACGTTAACTAACACTTTCCACGTAACTACATCGGTGTGAAATTCACGTAACAGAACCATTTTAAAGTGTGCAATTCACTAGTATTTATTATAGTCACATATTGTGCAAACACAAGCTTTCTGTAGTTTCACATCTTTATTACTCCATAAAAACATCCCATAACCATTAAGTAAGCGCTTCCTGTTCTGCTGTCCCTCCATCCCGAGTAACCTTTAATCTATTTTTATTTTATTTTCTTCAGACAGGGTTTTACTCTGTTGCCCAGGCTGGAGCTTACTTGCAGGAACAAGGCACACTGAAACCTCAACCTCCTGGACCAAAGAAATCCTCCCACCACAGATTTGCAAGTAACTGGAACCCCAAGCCTGCACCACCATGACTGGCTAATTTTTGTGGAGATAGGGTTTTGCCATGTTGTCCAGGCTTGTCTGGAACACTTGAGCTCAGGCAATGCTCCCCACCTGGCCTTCCAAGAGTACTAGGATTACAGGCGTGAGCCACTGCACCCAGCCTAATCTTCTTTTGATCTTTATTGATTTGCTCGTTCTGTGTATATAAGAGGAATCACATAATATGTGACTTTTTGTGCATGGCTTTTTACACCTGTCATATGTTTTTGAGATTCATCCAAACTGTAGCATGTATCAGTACGTCATTTTTTTATGACTGAATAAGTTATTATATATGTATACCCCATTTGTTTATTCATCCATGGATGGGCACTTTTTTCCACCTTTGCTTTTCTATTATGAGTAATATTATAAACATTTGTGTACAGGGTTATATTGGACGTATGTTTCCATTTTTCTTGGGTGTATACCTAGGAGTAGAATTTATGGGTCATGTGATAATGCTGTGTTTAACTTTTGAGAAACTGACAAAAAAGGATGACCAGGTACATCAAAATATGATTTTCTAAAATATTGGCAGGTTTGTCAAAAGGTGCTGTTTAGTATGGAAAATGGCAATAGTTATTAAATCCAACTATAGTTCTATGCCAATTCTTTATATAAAGCCTTTCTAGAAATGGGAATAGGGTGATAATTCCTCTTAACAGCCTAAAGATTGGCACCAAGAGTATACTATAACATTTATGAAATTAAAAATATATGTACATGTATTTACATTTATTAAGGTAGTGTTTGAATTGTCTGCTATTGCATTTCACTATTCTGTAAATTTCTCTCATTTTCTTGAATCCTTTCCATCATGAAGATCATGAAGCCTTCTGTTTCAAAGAATAGAAATTCAGATACAATTATATCAACAATAAAAAAATCACTCGCCTCCAAATTTGATATGCATAAATCCATAGTAACGTCAGATTGTTGCATATTAAGACTCAGAGTTCAGAGAACTGAACAAAGAATGAATTCCAGAATACAAAGAATAGTATATTATGTAAAGAAAGTTTCTGCCTCAAAGGGAAGGAAAATCACTATTGCTAACTGCTGGAAAGTAAGAGAAAAATATTAAGAGTAAAGTATTAGATATGAATAATCTGATTTTCCTCCCTCACAATTAAAACTCGAAGATAGACATTCAAAGACAGAAACATTTAAGGGACTC
Source organism: Saimiri boliviensis (assembly GCF_048565385.1). Taxonomy (NCBI): domain Eukaryota; kingdom Metazoa; phylum Chordata; class Mammalia; order Primates; family Cebidae; genus Saimiri; species Saimiri boliviensis. The sequence continues at coordinate 74,303,870 of NC_133453.1, forward strand.
ACAAGCAAAGGGCATGTTCTGCCCTTTACAGGACATAAGCCAAAAAAATTTCAAGATGTTGAGGAATGACCCACATTTAGCATAACCCTGGAGTACCTTGGTGCCATTATGCAGGTACAGGAGGAAGCTAAGCACATGGCTACAATGACACATAGTCTGCACCTAGAGCAAAAGAGGATTCAGAATTTCTTTGGAGCTATGGCATGGGGAGGGGGAGAAAGCAGGCTATGAAACTGCCCAAAAGAGCAATGGACCAGAGACATTTGGAAGCAACATTTAGAGAAGGAATCTTCACCAAGAGACCACAGAGCCTCTGTTTTTGATAATCCTACCTGTGGCCAGGAAGTGATCCCCGTTCATGGCAAAGCAAATACATGTTATCAAGCAGAACTCATGGATCTTTATAAGTCAAATTCTCCTCCTGTTGTTTGGTTCTTTTGGATTTTCTAATTAATTAATGAGTTAAATGAAATCTTTCATATGTGTTCATGTTTTTATTTTCATGAGAATTGTTGTTTTAGAGTTTTTTCGAAATTATTCTTTTTACAGAAGACAATGACTGTCACCTCAAAATGCTAAAATAGAAAAAAAATATTTTGGAACTCATATATCTGGTCAAAATATCCTTCAGAAGTGAAAATTAAAAAAAATTAGGGGACAAATTCAACTTGAGAGAGTCAATAAGAGCAGACCCACAGTAAAGAAAATATTAAAAATAACGGTTTTTTTCAGGCAGAAGGGAAATAATCCGTAGATAACTAGAAAATGTAGGAAAGAATAGAAAGGTAAATATTTTGGGAATACTAAGTGATATGGTTTGGCTCTGTTTCCCCAACCAAATTTCATCTCAAATTGTAATTCTCACCTTCAAGGGAGGGACCTGGTAGGAAGTGACTGGATCATGGTGGTGGCTCCCCAGTGCTGTTCTCGTGTTAGTGAGTGAGTTCTCACGAGAACTGATGGTTTTTAAGTATGGCATTTCCTCAAGTTCTCTCCCTCTCCTGCTGCCATGTAAGGCGTGCCTTGCTTCCCTCTCACTTTCTGCCATGATTGTAATTTTCTTGAGGCCTCCCTAGCCACTAGGAACTGTGAATCAATTAAATCTCTTTCTGGCTGTGTATGGGGGCTCACACCTGTAATTCAAGTACTTTGGGAGGCTGAGGCAAGTGGATCACTTGAGATCAGGAGTTCAAGACCAGCCTGGGCAACATGGTGAAACCCCGTCTCCACTAAAAATACAAAAATTAGCTGGCTGTGGTGATAGGTGCCTGTAGTCCCAGCTACTTGGTAGGCTGAGGCAGGAGAATCACATGAGCCCAGGGGATGAAGGTTGCAGTGAGCTGAGACCACACCACTGCACTCCAGCCTGGGCAACAGAGCAAGATTCCCTCTGAAAAAACGAACATGCAACAACAACAACAAAACCTCTTTCCTTTATAATTACCCAGTCTCAGGTAGTATCTTTATAGCAGTGTGAAAACATTCTAAAACACTAAGTAAGCATTGACTTCATAAAAGTAATAGTAATAATGTCTTTCAGAGTTTAGACTACATGTAAAATGAAAATATATAATAATAGTACAAAAGATGAAATGGGAGAAATAGAATAAAAGTGCTCTCATGTCCTAGTAATGTCCAGAAAGCAGTGAACTACTAATTCATTTTAAAATGTAATACATTCATGTGGCAATTCCTGGGGTAACTATAAACAGTATAGTGACAAAATGTATAAAACTGAATTATACAAATAATCCAAAAGAAGTCATAAAATTTAAATGCAAATGTGAGGTGTGTGTCTGTGTGTAATGTGTCTGTGTGTGTATGAGAAAGATTGTTAGACTAGCTATAAAATACAATTCATCAATTTTCAATATTGAATACGAGGTTGCAGAAACATTTAAAGTAAAACAATGAAAGAAGATATACCATGCAGCCATCATCCCAGCCAAAGCCACCATAAGTATAATAATAATCAGACAAAACAAACTTAGGGCAATCATTACTAAAAATTAACAGGACTATTCTAAAGGACAGTAGGATCCATCTACTAGAAAAAAATGTAGCATTTTAAAAATTTAGGCACTTAATAAATATCAAATAACCAAATAAAAATTAAAATATATAGCAAAAGTTAACAGGACTAAAATAAAAAAAAACAAATTTATAATTACGTTGGAAAATTTTTACACATCCCTTCTGGTAAAGGATAGTAAAATCAGCCAAAAGAAATAAAGATTTCTTTCAAATTCATGAATAAAACATATAGAATAGTGTACTTATCAAGTGAGATGTACTTTATTTTCAACTACACATGAAATATATGCCACACTTGATAGATGCTGAGCTACAAAGCATTTTCCCCCAAAAGTCAAATAATTAAGATTATGCAAAGTATATTATCTATATTATCTGAATGTAGAAAAATTAAATTAGAAATCAAAACAAATATATCTAGAAAATTTTTCAAGTATTTGGAAATTAAGCAGTTCTCCTCTAAGTGTCTAGTAAGATTTGAAAAAATTAAAATAGAGATGAGAAAATATTTTAAACTGAATGTTAACAAAATAAAGTATACCAATATTTGTGGGATGTTATTATAGCCATGCTTGGAGAGAAATTGATAGTCTTAAGTGCATTTATCAAAAAAAGAACAAAGGTTGAAATCAATGAATGAAATAGAGATTTTCAGAGGTTAGAAAACACTAATAAATCAAAATGAAAAAAATAAAAGAAAGAAAGTTATAAATATAAAAGCAAAAAATGAAATAGAAAAGAACATACAGTCCAGAAGATTTTAAAAAGCAAAAGTTGTTTCTTCAAAAGACAAGTAAAAAAGAGAAATTACATGTTAATTGTATGTTAATATTTAAGAGTAATCACTTATAAAAAAGAAAGAAAAAAGAAGACAGGAAGGAAAGAAGGGAGGGATGAAGGCAGACGATGCGTGACTTTCCGTCAGAGAAGATGGAAAGAAAAATCGAAAACACAAAGCAAGAGAGGACAAGAAGGAAGAGAAGAACAAAGGAAAAGCCTCAACAAGTAGAAAGCACAAAAGAAAGTGACAGAAATAAAATGTAACCTATCTGTAAATGTAAAACAAAGTAAGTTGATTTAAATAGTCTGTTAGCAGAAAGTGTCACATTTGATGGCTTAAAAATCTAGCTATATTCTTTACTTAATAAAATACGTATGCAATACCAAGAGATAACAACCCATTTAAGGAATCGGGAAATAAGATAGCTGTAAAATACTAGCAAAAAATGGACAACCTAGCCTTATTACTACCAGATTCAGCAGGTACAGATGTATCATACGTCACTGCTCCTTCTACTGCTCAGAAGTAATCACTCCTCTTTGCCACAGAATCAATTCCAGACTCTAGCACGACTTTCCAGTTTCTTCACCTCTGGTTTAGCCTTTTCGATAGTTATATTCCTCTTTGATGTTTTAGCTGCTTTTGCAAAGCTGATATATAGCAGACACTCAAATATGTATTTAGTTCAGTTGGAAGAGAAAAGCATTATTCCTAGAACCATGGGATTATTGTAACATTTACTTGAAAATGTCCTCTTCACTTTTTTCACAGGTTATCTTTTCTTTCAAAAAAGAACGAGAGGGGCAGGTGCAACAGCTTACTCCTGTAATTCCAACACTTTGGAAAGCTGAGGCAGGAGGATTGCTTGAGTCCAGGAATTTGAGATCAACCCAAGCAACATGGGGAAACTCTGTTTCTAAAAAAAAAAAAAAAAAAAAAAAAAAAAACAATGAGCTGGGTATGGGGGCAAATGCCTGCAGTTCCAGATACTCAGGAGGCTGAGGTGGGAGGATCACTTGAGTCCAGGAGGTCAAGGCTGCAGTGAGCCATGATCGCACCAGTGCTCTCCACCCTGGGTGACCGAGCAAGACCCTGTCTCAAAAAACAAAAACAAACAAACAAATAAATAAAAATAAATAAGAGAAGAAACATGGTTATATTCCAGATCTAGCGTATTGACAACTAAGCAACATTTCTTTCCCTCACATCTTTTTTCTTCCTCCTTCCCTCACCAGTGCTGCAGGTACCCACAGCAGACTTTTTCAGAATTATCGTTCATGAAGTATCCTATTTCTTACACTCCCCTCCTTTCTCCCACTTTCCCCTATCGTTCCTGCCTCCCCTCCTCTCTCCTCTTTCTTCACTTCCCCTCACCTCTCTTCTCTCCTCCCTTCTCTTTGTAAATAGGTCTGTATTATAGAGAGTGCAGGAAAACAAGGATTGTGTGAGATACCTCAAGAATGGAAAAGTTGAGAATGAGAATCTTTCCTGTCTAGATTTGTGAGTTGATAATGACAAATTGGATGTATGCTTTATGACTGGCCACCATGAGCTGCTTTCTTTCGGTACGGATTAAAGGTTCTCATGCAACAAGGCAGATAGGATTCACTGGAGGGAGCTGTTTTATCAATAAATTTATACTGTTTCCTAGACCACCCCCATATTCATTCCACCCAGTATACACTAGAGAGAGTTAAGGTGCCATAGCGGGTGTGTGTGTGTGCATGTGTCGATGCATGTTACCTGAACACAATCTCCCTAAACTATTCTAATAGAATTCCCTTTCTACCAACTACTGTCATAAAAAAACAACCTCTATTACAGTTAATGTCAATTCCTGAATCTGTAAGATAAATACTCCAAAAGCCATGCTCTTAGGAGCTTCATTCTGTACATGATGAGTTATGTAATGAAGGACAGTTTGCATTTCTGGAAAATCTGTTTGTCCTATTGGGCAAGAAGACCCAAATTTGCTGGTTCGCAGTCCTTAGTATGAATTAGCATCAGTAATGAGTCTTCAATAATTAAGGTTAACTCTCACCCAGAGATATGAGTTCAACTGGTCTTGGCCCGTGCACTAGCTTTTTTTTTTTTTTTTAATCCTTCTCAGATAATTCTAATATGCATTCAGAATTCAGAGACATTTCCCAAAGTGTTGGTAATTAAATGAGAAAACTGTTGGTAGTTAAATGAGAAACCCAAATCTGTGCCATTTGAGAATTTTGGTTATATATTATGAAAAGTTGCGGTCTAAGTTTTCTTATAATTTTTGTAAAGAAAATTGTAGAAATAAATGCAGAAATACTATGTGCACTTTACAGAGTGACAGCAAATTTTAGAGATCTAAGTCGAAGCGGTTTATAGGCTGTAATAAACAAGACATTTGGTGAAGAGAAAAGAAACAAGGCGAATATGCTGAATGAAAAATACTCAGAGCCCAAGGAAAGGACAGAAGGATATAAAGAAAAGTAGATCAAGAATACATAGGGAACAAATTGAAATGGAAAAGTGAGGGGGAAAAAGAGCAATAGGTAGACAGGAAGGAGAAAAGATGCGCAACTTAAAATGTTAGTCAATTTTTTATTAATTTTTGTAACTTTCCACTACTCTACCTGATGCCATATCTAGGTTTTCGACCAATATTAAAGTAGCTATCCAATACACTCATCTTCACGAATTTCCATTCCGTGAAAAAATTTAAAGATGAATTATCATAATTAATGTGTGTTCTTTACATTTGTTTTCCAGATAGATTATTTTTACATGATAGAAAGTTACCTTTAAATGGCATTTCAAAGATAGAAACAAAGACAACAATTAAATACAAAAACAAAAGCAAAACCTTTATTCTTTTGGCTTGATTGTAATGTGGTTTACCGTTCTTTATGGTAATAGCATTTTCCTGCATGCATTTCACCAACACACTACAAGTCAATAGCTTTAGTATAAAGAATCTACATTTATTGTTGCTTGTGAAACACAAAGTACTTTGCGGTAACTGGTAATATAACTTCACTATCTGGTTTTGTGGGAGGGAGAAAAAACGCTGGGTTCCCATATTATATCTGATACAGTTCTAGTGCCATATGGGTCAATAAGATCTATCTGTGTAAACAAACATTGGAAAAGACTGATGATTACTGAATAAAAGACTAGGTGGAAACACTGGATTCAAGCAATGCCAAGAATATCAGCTGATTTTTTTTTCTTTAAGCCTCTTTCAATGATAAGGCATTACTATTGAAAGCAAATAAACATTGAACTCAGTTTGAGATTTGTTTCACATTGAAATGTGGCAAGTTTACAGTACTAATAAAAAAGCAGAAACCTACACTGCATCCTAGTCCTTGCTTCTTATTTTGTGAAGTGCTTCAATTTAAAAGTGCTAGGAACAGAAACTAACAATAGTGACTGTGACATCCACCTGAAGATACTTTTAATTTCTCGTTTTATGTACAAAAGGCTGAAAAATAAAATAAAATGAACTTTTTACAGTATTTATATTTTCTTAGAAAACTCTAACCGTATATTTTAAACAGATTTAAGCAGCTTGCAGAGTAATTATACAGTCAGGCTTTTCATCATGGAGTGTTCAATTAAGGTTGGAAGCATAAAAAGCAAGAAGCTCTTCCTTGTTTGCTGCAACCTATTGCTTAGTGACATTAAGAATGAGGTCTTGGTAGAACAATTTGCTTCACTTTACCACTGACGTATGGCTTCCCATATTAGACTTCTGAACAGTGGAAGGAATAAGATACAGCAGCATAGGCAAGATAAACATGCAGCAGTGACAGCTTCAAACTATAATGGAACCAATCACATCATATTACCTGTTGAAAGCTTGCAAACTATACTTATTGTGGTACATATTTGATGCAATAAGTAGTGTGCTTAAATCATCAGTTTTGTTTGCTCAAACATGCACCACTGGGTAAAATTACTATTTACAAAGCAGACTTTTATTTTTTAAATTGACATATACTATGCCAATCTTACCAAGAGCAGAAGATGGCTAAACAATACTGCAAGATAAAGCAGAATCAACTTTATAAAGTGGTGGTGGGGATGTTTTTTGGTCAATTCAGGTTTCTTAGAAAGGACTGATAGGATATTTTTATTTTATGCCAAAGGACACTTATCAAAAATGTCATAGTCATGCTGCTGGGACTGTGAATGACAATGTAATGGTATGTGTATATCTCTGCATGTGCATGTGTGTGTATACATATATATGTATATACACGCACATATACATATATACATATATACATGTACATTTAATGGGTTATGTAAAAATAAAACAACTCTTTAATGCTTGTGATTCTATGGAACATTTACAGGCACATTAAAATTCTTCTGGATGAGACACCTTAAAAATATGAATAGCTATTTAAGCACCTCAAAAATCTAAAAACATCCGGAAACAAGAAGTAAACTCTTTCCTTTTGTGATGTGATTTTTTTTTCATGTGTGAATGAGAATTGCAGCATGCCTCCATTTAAAATATATCCAGTTATACAATACAATAGAGAAATGTTGAATTCCCTCCCTTTAATCCCTCTCCCCAAACACAAACCCATGTACAAAAATAGTCACATAGAAGAGTAAACAACTTGTGAATTAAAAAGAAAAGTGATAAATTCACAGCACACATTTTGTAAAAATATGGCAGGTGTGGCATTCAAAACATAAACAGTGGTGACAATTACTATTATCAAGTGTCACATGTTGAATTTACATAAAAATTTAACTTCCCTCCCCGCTTTAAATGGGTTCCTATGGTCTGAGTAGCCATTATGCCTCTGCTCTTCAGCAGTATCAGCTGGTTGTGAAAATAGAAACCTCCTGTGGATACTGTTTCTCCAGTTTATTGAGTTCCAGTTTGCTGACCAGAGGTCTCTGTCTTGTTATAGGCACTGACCTTAAGTATACTTTTGTAAAAACAGTCAGTTTGGCATAGACGTCCTGTGGGAGTCCCGTTGACACAAATACATCACCATCACAGGCTGTAAACAATTGATCACAAAATGGAATCTTCTTGGTTTCTTTTTACTTTTTACTTTCCCTGATATCTTTCCCTTTGTCTTCCTTTTCTGATTTGTCTTTTTCAAATTTTTCTTTTTCCGGTTTGGTCACACTATCATACGAGGGTGGAGAAGTGGTGGAGGGCGTCATATCAGTTTTCTCTGGAGTTGAATTTTCATTCAGTTTATCAATGAGTGTATCTTCTTTAATAGGTGTTCCATCACATTCTTTGCCTTTGTCTTTCTTGTATATACTTGATACCTTTTTAACTTTTTGCTTCAAGAGGTAGCGTCTGTAAGCCCTCTGTATAATGATAGCAGACACCTCCTCTTGTTTGCGTTTCAATGTGGTTGTGATGGGCTCATAAGAGACTTTGGAGGGGTTTGATGCCATGAATCGCTCTTCCATCTGTATTCGAAGGGCATCCATCTCTCCACTCTCACCCAGAACACGCTTTGTAAAAGCAAATAAGATGTCAAGGCAGTGGATCCGGTCACCACTGACCATGGGCAGATCCATGGCAATGAGCTGGACTTTGTTGGGTTTTGCTATGAGAAGAGGAGGATCCAGAGCATCTGCAAAATCAGAGAGCTTGGCAAACTCTATAAACTGGGTCGCATCGGGATCAAACTTCTCCCAAACCTCATAGAACATCTCAAAGTCATCCTCACTCAGGGGCTCTGCACTTTCTTCAGTAGCAACACTGAAGTTCTCCAGGATGACCGCAATATACATGTTCACCACAACCAGGAAGGATATGATGATGTAACTGACAAAAAAGAAAATCCCAACAGATGGGTTCCCACAGTCTCCCTTAACAGAGCTTCCAGGGTGATCTTTTTCAGGGTCACAGTCTGGAGGCCCACTGTTAAGAATAGGGGCTAGCAATCCATCCCAGCCAGCAGAGGTTGTAATTTGGAACAGGCAGATCATGCTGTTGCCAAAGGTCTCAAAGTTGAACATGTCATCAATTCCAACTTCCCTCTTAACATAGGCAAAGTTGGACATTCCAAAGATGGCGTAGATGAACATGACCAGGAAGAGCAGGAGGCCGATGTTAAACAACGCGGGAAGGGACATCATCAAAGCAAAGAGCAGCGTGCGGATCCCCTTTGCCCCTTTGATCAGACGGAGGATTCGGCCAATCCGGGCAAGACGGATCACTCGGAACAGGGTAGGGGACACAAAGTACTTTTCTATTAGTTCAGCTAGAAACATTCCTGTAGAAAATCAACAAATAACAAAAATAGTGTTATACTTAATAGCAGCAAAAGAAAGTTTACATAATTATATTAGTTTTACAAAATGTGAACAGGACAGTTAGGTACATGTATGTAAAAAAATAATCTGCAATATTTGTTTAGCAAAATGAAACTGTATGTTTGGTGTTATAACACTGACACATTTATATTAAATGAAGAAAGTAAGGGCCATTTTTCCTAGTCCAAGAAAAGCATCTATCAAAAATATGGCTCAACCCTTGAAGGTCTAAAGACATCATGAAGCATATAGCAGTCAAGTACAGACATGGATTTATGTATCCAAAATGCAAGTTCTAGTATCTGCATAAGAATTAAAGGCATATGATTTTGGATCAGAAATATGAGAGTTCTTATCTTTCTGAGATAGTTGTGATGCTATTTTATTTAAGAGTAGGCAGGGTGATGTACAGAAGAAAGCATATGCTGTGGAGACAGACATACTTGGGACTGAATCCTGGTTTTTGCTTTTATGCATCAATAAATGGTGATAATATCAACTTTTTCTTGTTGCTAAACTGAACATTTACTGAGTCTTTTCTTCGTACTAGGCACAGTGCTAAGTGCACATATATACGTAGTCTGTTTTAAACCTCACAACAACATTTTACAGAAACATTCCTTGCAAAACCAGTGATTGGAGAGCTGATGTAACCTTTCTTAGGTCATAGAGCAGGTAAGTAGTGTAAATAAAGAAGCTCCAGATTAGATCTCAAATCTTACCTCTTAATGCTACCTCATAGCACTTAGTGAGGATCAAATGCAATGGAACATTGTTAACATGAAACTTTTATGCATGATTATATATATAACTGCATATATATACTATTCCAGTTATTTAAGAGTTCATAGTTATGAATTATCTGACTAATTCAAATGATTTATGTATATATGTATGTGGGTTGATTGTTTATTCAAGGTGGTAACTGTCAATACCACAGGAGTATGATCAGGCAGAAGAGTATTCTGTCAAAGTTGGAGTTATCATCTTCGGAGATGAGAATGAATAAGATTAGATAAAAATATTAAATGAGAGTAATTAAAAGCTGAAATATAAATTCCTTTTATTTCATTCATCACTTCATGCACAGCATGCAATTAGAGGAACGGCAAACTAAAAAAAAGGGACTATTAGATTTTTATTTGGATATTTGGGATGAATGAAAAAGATTAGTAAAAAACACCTCTGAAGTTTTAAAACACACATTTTTACTACTATATTCCTTAACTGAATAAAAGCACCTTTTCTTACCTACGATGGAGAGAATGACCACCACAAAATCAAAAATATTCCATCCAATAGTGAAATAGTAGTAACGAAGAGAGATCAGTTTCAGCACACACTCCCCAGTGAACAGAACAATGAACACCAGATTAATCCAGTACAGAATGTTTGTCATTTCTTGACTCTGGTCGTCGGTTTCCACCATCATGGTGACCATGTTAAGGCAGATGAGGATCATGATGCTGATATCAAAGACTTGTTTGGTTACAAAATCAAAGACTATTCCTTGGAATTTGTTCTGGAACAAATCATATGTAAAAGTCCCCTTAGAAACTTTAAAAAATATGTAATTCAATTCATCTGATTTTAAAAAAACAACATAAAAATGTAGCTTTTATAAAATCATATCTTTAATCCTCACAACATCATTTTACAGAAAAATTATTTGCAAAACCAGTGATTTGAGAGCTGTGGTAACTTGCCTTAGATCACAAAGCATGTAAGTTGTGTAAATAGGGAAGCTCCAGGTAAGATCTCAAATCTTATTTCTTAATGTTACTTCTTAGCACTTATGTGAGGCTCAAATGCAATGGAACATTGTTACAATGTTCTATTCTATTAAATAAAGTAGTATATTTTATTTTTGTTTTATACCTGGAAGAAAATTGTGTAGGTTGTATATCCAACTCTAGTTGGATATACAGACTATATTCAAGTATATTTGTTTTATTTATACTAACAATGATATCAGGTTTTATAAACTCACCTATTATGTTCTCAGTGAACAGAACACCATCATGTTATGACAGACAGTAAATGTTTGGCATATAATAAATTTTTTTATCCCGTATGTTGAGAGGGTATTAATTTTACTTTGAATAACAAATAAATAAATACTTCTCGAGGTTTTTGTCTCTCTTTTCAAATTTTTGGTCTGGTCTCTGACTTTATATTCTCTCACTAAAGTTACAGCATCATAAATTTCATTTTAAAGTTCAGCTAAAATATTTTTTAAATTATAATTCAAGAAAAAAGGCATCAGTGGAAAAATTGGTGAAATCTAAGTTCTGTATTTAATTTAATGGTATTATACCAAGGTTAATTTCTTAGTTCTGGTAACTGGTCTACGGTTGTGTAAGAAGTTAAAATAAGAGGACACCGTGTGTAGATTTGTTATTCATTATGGGTAACTTTTCTGTAAGAATAAAATTGTCTTTGAAAAAAGTCACAATGGAAATATTCAACCTTGCTCTGGTCTATTTGGACCTTATTTCCAAGTACTAACTGCCCTATGTCTTGCTTATGAAATTAAGTCCCCAACTTGTAAACCGGTTCTGATCACGGGTTTCTGTTTTGTTCCATTTTGCACGTGTCCGCTTTGTTTCTCAGGTAGTCTGGGGCTCCGGTCTTCACTTACATCTGTTGGGCTGCCTTTCTCTACCTTCTCAATTAGAATGACTAATACTCTGCTACCTATACACTTAATGGCTTGCTTCCCCAGAGCCTGACACTTTTACTGGCCTGGATTCTACATCCTAGTATTCTGTCCTCTCTCTGTAGGGAGGCTTCCATTACTTCCATTTGCAATTTTTGGACATCAAACCCTACTTGTTCTCTTTTGTTTTGGTCTTTCCTCTGAGTGCATATTTGGCCTGCTGGACTAGATGTCTATCACTACAGCCGGAGCTGTCCTCTCAGGGCCTCCTTCAACCTAATAAATGTGCCTAATTGCAGTTCAAACCCTTCCTTATTAATTCTCAATTTACCGTAGTTTACCTTTCCTAGTCTGGCATGTTCCTCTTACTTCCCTCTTCTGATATTTCCTACCTACCACTCTTAGCAGCTCATGCAGGTTCTACTGTAGCATCTTACATAGTTGATCTGTCTTCTACTTGCCTAAAACAAACATCCCCCACGCTTTCTCTCTCTCATTAATTCTAACTCAGTTTCGAGGCTTATGCTCTCAGGAAACTGATTTCTTTCACTGTTCATAAAATTTGTGGCGTTGTATTGCAAATGGTTTGCTCTTATTCAGTTTTAGTTTTCTTTCTCTTCCACTTGTTTTGAGGCCCCTCAAAAGCAGAACAGTGTCATTTTTCTCTCAGATATGGCTCCTAGAATATAGTAATTTCAAAATACCTTAAAAGCAGAAATTTGATCTTAATATTAATATCACCAGGACCAATAAAAATCTCCTTGGATTATCTGCTCATAGAGTTCTCCAGTGGGACAGACACCTCAATGTACAACTCCAATCCCAAGTCTCTGAGTTCTGGTCTTCAATTTAAATCCTAGGGTGTCAAATATGCTGGAAGAAGACGTATAATTCTGAAGGCCTTATTCACCAAAAATTTATGTTCTCTAACTTCATCTTGGCCCTTCAGATTTAGCAATTAGCAATCCCTTGTCCTACATTTGCTTCAAAGACAATTCCCAACTTCTCAGAAATTTCAACTATCTTGCTCTCTATTTTTACCATTTTTTTGACTACCTTAAAGTTAAACATTTTAATGAAACTCCTCTATTTTCTTTTGCATTTCATATGATCTTTACTTCCATGTTCTTTTCATATATTACTCCAAGCTCATTAGAGGACTCAGCCCCGTTTTCTTTCTAAATCTACCCGAGACCACTAAGTTCTTGCCCTACGTCTTGTGCATTTTTATGCCATAATTATTCCCTCTCTCTTCAATCTTTTCCTAAAATTCCTTTTGCTTTGCTTTAAAGCTAATCTCTGAATCTTAAGTAACTTTTATTTTGCTACTTCTTCTAAATATTCTTCATTTCTCTCCCTTCCCCCTTCCTCTCACTCTCTCACTCTGCCTTGGTTGCCAAATTCTGCAAACTAGCATCTCTAATTTCTCACCACTCATGTCCCTTCTTCATTTCCTGCAGGACACCAGCATTCATCCAGTTGTGCAAAGCAGGAAGACATGAGCCATTCATGTTGGTTCCTTCTTTAGTTCTCATAATCAATTAATAGACAAACTTTTAAATTTCACTGTGGTGATAGCTCAAAATCCACTTTTATTAATCTCCACATCATTGTGATTCAGGCTACCTACCATCTCTGAAATAGCTCCAAAACAAGTGTGTAATATATTTACACTGCCTCTGTCAAACAGATTGAGTGACCGTCGCAAAGCCCAAACTGACTGTGTCCATTTCAATGGTTTCTTACTGCTCTTAGGATGAAAAGAGTAAGCCTCATGAACATGGCCCCCAAGGCCCAGAAAAGTTTGGGCTTATCCTAACATCCTTATTCTTAACATGTCCTAAATGAACGTTGACTTTCTGCACTCCAGTCTCACCAGCCCTCCTATATAAGGACCTTCATATATGCCTTCTCCTTCTACAGGGCTCTCCTCATCCCACACTGGCTATTGATACTTTCTCATTCTTTTTCCATCCTCAGCTAGTATATTATTTTAATAAAACCTTCTCTAACTTCCCTGATTAATCAGCACCCTTCCCCAGATCAGGTCTCACAGCTGAATGTATCCTTTTTTTTTTTCTGGCCTATTTCATTTTTTTTGGCATGACTATTTGAGTACTATCTGTTGCATTAACTAGACTCCATACTGTTCAATATTTATGCTCAAAATGCTTAGCATAATACATAGTACATTGTGGGAGGTGCACAGCAACATATTCAAGCTTATGTACCAGGCAACTGAGGTCAAAGCATGGAAAAATACTGAGGCACTGTGTGTATGTTATTTGTGCATGGGAATGAAACTCCTTGATCCTGAAAACAGGACAGGGAGTGGAGTGTGTGGTGTGATAAAGAACGATGAAAACAGCCTCCTGAGAATGCAATTTAAGTGTTGTGCAAAGTTACCAGTTCCTCAGCCACCCACCTCAAATGGCGACCTAGTAAATGTTTGCAGTTTATACAAGCCTTTTCAAAAAATACTTAGCAAACAGATGCTAAAGCAAACTCTTCTCAGAAGACCTAACCCCAGCCCTGCTCAGTTAAAGTTGTCTAAGTATTTCATTCTCTGCGTTCACTGCAAGCTATAAGCTCTGGAGTACATATTGTTAATAAAGTAATAACTGGATTTTACCAGTTACTTCCTAAGTTGCCAAATTGTCACTGAATATTCTAGCTGAATATGTTGAACTTTTGCCAAGCAGCACTACTGCTATGCAGGTAAATCATTGTCATTTGATGTAGATGCAATCACTTGCCTTCATTGATTTATCTCTTCCTATATCTTGGTGAAGTATGCAAGGCCTTATTCTGAGAATTTTTATTATTATTATTATTATTATTATTATTATTATTTTTTTTTGAGATGGAATTCTTGCTCTGTCACCAGGCTGGAGTGCAGTGGTGCAATCTCGGCTTACTGCAACCTCCACCTCCTGGGTTCAAGCCATTCTTCCACCTCAGCCTCCCCAGTAGCTGGTACCACAGGCGCATGCCACCACTCCCAGCTAATTTTTGTATTTTCAGTAGAGACAGGGTTTCACCATGTTGGCCAGAATGGTCTCAATCTCTTGACCTTGTGATCTACCCACCTCAGCCTCCCAAAGTGCTAGGATTACAGAGGTGAGCCACCACACCCAGCCTATTCTAATTATTTTTAAAAAAATGAATCTGTGCTTCAGAGCACAACCAAATTTTGTTTTGACAACTCTAAAATCCTTATCTCAGTCTGGACATTTCGGCTTTACCACTGTATTTCCCAGTGCCTATAGATGACTTCAATTTATGATAGTGGAACCAACAGTTTCACAAAGCATCCACTGGTTTATGTTTTAGATTATCTGTTATCAACATATCCTGTTTTAGATTCTCTGTTTTCTACATATCCTTCCTCTTTTCCTATGTTCTACAGCTGCCTCCTCCCAACTGAGTCTTTTTATTGGCTAACTTTGCTTCTGGAGTAGTTCCAGTCCTTTTGGCCTGACATAGATTATGGACTCATCTTATACGTAAAGGTTTATCTTTTTGTCCATGACCCGGGGTTACTTTGCCTCTAACATCGCTCCACACCAGTGTCTAGGTTAAACTCTGTAAAGTCTGTCTTTTCATATTCCTAGGCTGTTCTGTTAACTATGTTGCATTTGTATTGCTTAATTAGAACAAATTTCCTCAGATTTGTATGGTAACCTTGGCACATTTAACTCAGAAGACCAGTGTCTACTACTCACTAAGTCAAATGCATCACTATTCTCCACTGATAAATATGTATCTATATGGCTTTGTGGTACGTGTTTTCTCATATAGTAAATGTTGTCTGCTTTTCTCTCTATTCATTCAAATTGCATTATTTCCCAACGACTAGGTTCACATTGTATATACCCCAAAATTGTATATGTTTGACCCAATATAGCTATCCACTTTCTTTGAGTTATTGGCCGACTTACCAACTGAACATTTAATTATGGTCAGTTTTATATTGTCACCAATGAATTCATAAAATCAAGATTTCTGAGGAACATTGAAGTGTTTTATACCATGTATACCTTGGGGGAGACACTCTGAGACTTAATATCTGAGCCAGTCCTTCAGGAGTGATAGAAAAACTTAGGGAGTCTCCTGACAGCAATTCCCTTCAGCAGCCAGACTGAACGAACAGTATCACTGCTAAATATATAACAACAAGAGCCATAAAAAGTCCAACAAAGAATGACATCATCTCATTTAAGGGTGGGATAGTAGGGGAAAATAGGAAGTTTGCCTTTTGTTGTTTTGTTGTTTAACCAGGAATAAGCAAACCTGTGACTTGTTTCATTAATGATTCCATTCTATCTGCAGAGCTGGATAAAAAATTAGGCCAATCTGTGATGTATCAATTATTCCAATCAGCATACTCTGAGAACATTTAGTATTTCCACATTACATATGTATGTATGTATGTATTTTCTTCTATACGTTATTAGAAGCTTCTTAATGACATCAGCTTGTCTGATACTACTGGCACCTAAGTATAGCAAATTTTATTTTTATACATTTTATATGTTTGCATATAAAATATGTTATGTATTATGTAGTTAATACATATTATATATATAATACATATATTCAAACTATTTAGGCTAGCTAATCACATTGTTAAGGTAGAAAACTGTGTTACAAATCCAAAAAAATAACTAGTTTCTAGCAATTCTGGCTGTGAAAGGGTTAGGTAACATAGCTTTAACTGGCAATGAAAGTATGCTATTCTTACAGCAGGTCGAGGTATGGGTTTTTGTGGTTTCTTTGAACCCAGTTTTTTCATTGCATTGTAGTATTTCTTCTGTTCTTCTGTCATAAAAATGTCTTGACCTCCAAAGTAAAGAAATGAAAGAAAAACTTGTTAAAATTGTGTTCTTTGCTGGCTATAAAATCCACCTTAGTAACAATGCAAAAAGTTGGCTCCCGCATTTCATTCTATTATTGCTAATATCTGTATTTATGGAGATGCCTTTATTCAATATATAAATTATACCATATTAGTAATATTTCTATACTAAAAACATCAAAAATATGCTATCTAAGTTATTACTTAAAAGCTTATCGATTATCAAATGTCTCAAAATAATTTCTGAATTTTATATTCTTTTTGTGGTGATTGCATTTCAGAGGCTAAAGGAAACAGTATAACACATTTAGTTCATATTTCAGAGCAAAGATGAAGTTTTAATATACTTATCTTTTTTTTCTGTTGGTTGAAGTTATCTATGATGACACCAATGAAAAGATTCAAGGTAAAGAATGAACCAAAAATAATAAAGATGACAAAATAAAGATACATGTACAGGTTGTCTTCATACTTCGGTTGTAATTCTACCTAAAAAATATGAAGTATTGTAACCATTATATCTAACACTCGCTGCATAAAAAGAACACCAGTGAGCTTTCAATTATCTAAGCATGTTTTAGTCTCAGGAATGATAAGAGACCAAACATTAAACAGATTTTATGAACCTTCAAATCTCACATGCTTATTGAAGAGTCCTGCAAGGCTATTCATTACCTGGGAAAATGAAACAACTCACAGAGAAGCCTGAATGATCATAAACAACGTCATTCAATAAATGCCTAGATTATGAATGCACTTTGCTTTGTAAGCAAAGTTCCCAACACAGCATGCAAATTAAAGATTTCCTCTTCTTACAAAAGAGATGTCAGCGTCACATTATTCTACGTCAAAACTTTTTTTTTTTTTTTAGACGGAGTTTTGCTCTTGTTACCCAGGCTGGAGTGCAATGGCGCGATCTCGGCTCACCGCAACCTCCGCCTCCTGGGTTCAGGCAATTCTCCTGCCTCAGCCTCCTGAGTAGCTGGGATTACAGGCACGCACCACCATGCCCAGCTAATTTTTTGTATATTTAGTAGAGAAGGGGTTTCACCATGTTGACCAGGATGGTCTCGATCTCTTGACCTCGTGATCCACCCGCCTCGGCCTCCCAAAGTGCTGGGATTACAGGCGTGAGCCACCGCGCCCGGCCAAAACTTTTAAGGTTTACTTTCTCTGCCTCCGTTTTCTCATCTGTGACATGAAAATAATAGAACCTAAACCTCATAGTGTGGTTGTGAAGATTAATCATATTAACATATAAATGTGCTTAGAACAGTGGCTGGCCAGTAGTTATTTCTAAGTGTAAGGGTTTGATATAATACATTTCTTTAGATAGGCAAGAACCACTGTAGGATGTCTGCATGTAGGTGTATAAGTTGATCTTCCCTTTCTGAAAATGAGTCTATTGCTTTATCCTATTCAGCAGGCACTGTTTCTGTAACAATGGGACGCTGTCTTGTCTAGTCCACTTTTGATTAGAAATGTGTGTGACATTTAAAATTTTAAGAAAAAGAAAAGAAAAAAAAATTGTCAAAAAGCTGCCTTTAAAATTTTGAAAAAAAGCAAAAAGAAATACGTCTGATAGTAGATTTGAGCTTTAGCTGTAAGCGCTAGTTCAGGTCTCATAGGACATTGTTCTAACCAACTCAGTTAACCAGTTACTGATGATAACAGATGAAGGTTATAACCCAAGGTGTTATGAAATCAATTTAGAGGATTATGAGCAGCATAATTTTTTTCTAATGAAATAGAGAAAAATGGAAAATATCAGAAATATTGTAAAATTGCTTATTCTTTGATGAGATTTTATTTATGTGTGTGAGTTTAGTGAACAGTGATGTACAATTATAGTTTTAAAACTTTTAAAAGGCTACACATACAGGAATTGCATAATACATACATGCAAAATATAATACATTTTATAAGTGAAATCCATGATCCAGATCATTGGTAGGACTTCAGAAACCCTTGGTGTATCTTTCTCAAACATAACCCCATCATCTCTGCTAGAGGTAACCATTATCCTGACTTTTATGGTAATTATGTCCCTGCTTTTTCTTTCGAGTTAACACCTCAATATGCATTCTTGAACAATAAGCTTAGTTTTGTCAATTTTTAACTTTATATAAATACAATTATAGTATGTGTTTAGTTTCTTTAACTCAGTGTTACATTTTTAAGGCTCATCCAAGTGGTTGTATATGGCCGTATTCATTCATTTCCATTACTATGTAGTATTCAATTATTTGCCTATTTCTACCATTTTTGAGTTGTTCCTAGTTTTTTGCTAGTGCAAAAAAATGTTATATTCATTTTTTTGTACATAGATGATCCTAAACATGTGCATAAGTTTCTTTAGCATACATTGTTCAAAATGGAATTTCAAGATTAAAAAATCTTTAACTTTCTCAAATAATGTGATCATACCCAGCTTTTTTTTAAGGGATTATGTATCTATTTTTTTTCCTACCAGCATTGTATCAGCGTTCTTATTGCTGTTTACCCTTGGTAAAACTTGGCATTGTCAGACTTTGCAGTACTGCCAATCTGGTAGGTGTGTAGATACTGTCTCATTTTGGTTTAAATTTGCATTTATCTGATGCAATTTACTAATTAAAGTAAAAGCCAACAATTTTTCATAAATGTAGTGCCCAATTGGATTTCATATTTTGTAATGTCCAGGAGTTTTGTAGCAGAAAAGATCTGCTAAGGTATTAAAGGAGAAACTGAAAATGTTTCATGTCATATAAGCTATTGATAAGGAAGATGGAGAGAGCTTTGAATTAATTAATCAAAAAGGTGAGAAACTACTGTGGAAAGTGGGTACGAACCATTATTTGTGTTCCAGGTTCAACTATTTTACCACTTAATGCATTAAGCCTCTTTGCTTCAGTGGCAAAATAGAGTTAGTATCACCTATACAATAAGGTTGTTATTTAGGACTAAATGGGATAATGTGAGAAAGTCCTTGGCATAGTGAGTAGTGATAAACAACATATTATTATTATATTATATTTATTATTATATTTAGAAAAAACTCATATCTTGAATTCCTGATACCACTTACAGAGATAAAATGCAGGGCTTTCACACTTTCTTGCTCCCTCTCTGTTTTTATGAAGTGAAAAAATAAATAAATAAATAACAAACAAAAAACACCTCAGGAATTCTTCACTCAGAAAGCTAGCTGCCAGTGCTAGGAAAACAGCATTTTGAACTTTATTATCATGTTTGGTGTGCCAGGAATCAATCTCTTTTTTCCAAAATGTGACTTCATTCCTCATTAAACAGTGAGAAATGAATGAAAATTGTAGGAAAAAATTCAAAGTACTGGTGTGTATAAGGTAGATTAGGAAAGTCCCTCCCTTCTACTGAGTCTCACTTTCCCCAGAGAAACACTAAGTTGTTTCTTTACTTTTGTCCCGTTATCAGTTACATTCTTCCTATCATAAGGAAGATCAAAAGCTGGAGGGTATCTACTACAGATGAAAAATGCTGCCTGTGCGAACTTCTAATGCACAAATGGCCAGGACTATCAGAGCCAAAAGTAAAGTGTCTGATTTTGAAAATAAATCCAATAAAGTTTTGTGTCAGGTGCCTTGCTAAATACTTGAAAAGATATCTTAAAAGATACACAGTGATTAGAGAAAATCATCCTGTAATAATTTTGAAAGAAATAATATGATTAAACATTTTACTGTATAATACAGATATGTTTTGTAAATTAAGCACATAATTTTATTTTATTGACAATGTCACTAAATTATAATACTGTAGAAATATACATTTGATAAAATTAAAAAATTTCCCTCTAACTAGACTTACATTTCGTGAGTCAACAGCTGCATACATAATATCCATCCATCCCTTAAATGTGGCCTGTAAGAAAAGTCATATCATTTTCTTTTTTCCCAAAATTATAATTTTAGAAAATCAGTTGAATAGGAATAATTGATCAAGGTTCTAGATGATCTATATTCAAATATAGGTATATAAATAAGCTTGAAATTAATATTTACTTTTTGGGCAATGTTTTATGATAGGCATTGAAAATACTTCAAGTTTATCTTTCTTTACTACATCTTTATATGCATATTTAATATTTATAATTAAATGTTGATCTACTGTAACAATATGCTACTATAAAAACACTATCAGCAATCTTTGAATATGATGTGGTTATGTAAGAATATATCATGAAATTTGAAGAAAGGATTTCTTGTATATAGTATCAGCATGAGACAAGTTCAAAAGTATGCTACATTATTTATCTTAACTGCTTTCTTTCCTTATTCTTTTCCAAATGATTATTACCAATCACCAATCATGAGGGCTTAATTCTTGAAAATCTTAATATTGCTGAACATACTGTTTTGACGTGGTTACTCGATAAGAGGCAGCAGTTTCCTAATCTGAAAGCAATATATTCAACTGCATTTACTTTGTTAAATATTTACGTTCTGCTGCATGGACATAGTGATCTTGAAAACAAAAGTCTTATACATTTTGTTTTTTTAGTTTCTTAGTGAGGCAGACTCTGCCCCTTCCCTGACTATTTTTATAGTATTGAGGATCACGTAGGCAGATTGTGTCCAGGAGCTAGTGGATATGAAATACTGCAGTCAGTTGAACAGCTGAATGAATTATTATGAGTGCATAGCAGACACAGTAGTCTTAATTGGAAGGTTTTCATTTGCAAGGGAGCAATTTTTCTACCCGAAAGTGTCTCTCTCTCTCTTTTTCTGCTTTTGCACATACACACCTTTTCAACCTCGCTTGGGGCCAGCACTTCTTTCTTCAGAGTAGGAAGGGAGGAAAACGAGTGCCAAGATAAAATTCCCAGAAACAAAGGACTTTGTGCTATGCTACCAAATGCATAGTTGGGGTGACAATAAAGTTTGTAGAGTCATCATGTTTGCAACATGGTGCAGAAAAGATAGTTCATGGTGAGGAAGAATCTAGGTATATGGGCCTAAGGAAGTATTTGCAAACACTAAAGAAGAAGAATTTTATTATTATATAATATTATATCATTTTACATAGTTTTGCTGAATATATGTAGAGTTCCTAAAAAGTATATGCATTTGTGTTTTAATTGATTTTCAAAAACATATTCATTTTTAATTGACAAATTAAAAATGATTATATTTATGTTGTACAAAATGATGTTTTCAAATATATGCATATTGTGGAATAGCTAACTCAAGCTAAACAAAATATATATCACTTTACATACTTATTTTTTGTGATGTGAAAACATAATATCTACTCTCTCAGATATTTTCAAGTATATAATACATTATTATTAACTATAGTCACCATATTGTACAATAGCTCTGCACAATGCATTCCTCCTGTGGAACTGAATTTTGTATCCTTTGACCAACATCTACCATCATTCCCCACTTCCAGCCCCTGGTGATTGCCATTCTGCTTTCTGCTTCTGTAAGTTTGAGTTTTTTAGATTTCATATATAAGTGGCATCATGTGCCATTGTCTTTCTGTGCCTGGCTTATTTCACTTAATATAATGTCCTCCAGATGAATCCATGTTGTATAAAAGAACAAGATCCCCTTCTTCTTTTAAGGCTAAATAGTATTTCATTGTGTATGTCTATAGGTATGTGTGTGTGTGTGCGTGTGTGTGTGTGTACACACACACACACACACAATCCAATAAATTTTATAATGATTTTACCAAACATCAATCATGAGGGCTTATTCTTGAAAATCTTTTTAATATTGTTGAACATACTATTTTGAGACAATTACTCCATAAAAAGAAGCAGTTTCCTAATCTGAAAACAAATACATTTAAGTACATTTACTTTTTGAAATACATTTTCTGTTATGTGGACATAGTAATATTGAAAACAAAAGTCTTGTAAATTTTCTCAGTTTCTTAGTGCCATAGGCTCTTCCTCTTCCCTGACTACTTCTATATACACACATACATACAGACATACACTTTATATCTGTATATCTAGATGTAGATATACATGCATATCGTGTATGTCTGAGTGTGTGTATATGGAACTGTGTAAACATTTAATATGGGAATGCTAGATCATATGGTAGTTCTATTTTTAGTTTTTTTGAGGAACCTCCATACTGTTATCCATAAAGGCTATACAAATTGGTACTCCTGCCAACAGTGTACAAGGGTTCCCTTTTCTTCACGTTCTTGCCAACATGTTTTGTCATTTACCTGTTTGATCATAGCGATTCTAACAGGTGTAAGGTAGATACCTCATGACAAGGAAGAACTTTAGACTCATTTTGATTACATATCATGGAAAATAATAAAGCGGTTA
This sequence comes from Saimiri boliviensis, assembly GCF_048565385.1. NCBI lineage: Eukaryota > Metazoa > Chordata > Mammalia > Primates > Cebidae > Saimiri > Saimiri boliviensis. The sequence continues at coordinate 74,326,800 of NC_133453.1, forward strand.
CTTACTACTTGAAGTAGAGACAGATATCCAAGTCCCACGTTATCAAAGTTGACTTTCACATTTTTCCACCTAGCCGTTTGATTGCTTTCAATGAGAGCTTTGCACTCACTGTAGTTGTTGACCACGCTTACGTCAAACATCTCTCCGGTGGTGTAGTTAATACAATGGTAAAACTTGCCAGCAAAGAGATTCACTCCCATTATACTGAATATGAGCCAAAAGATCAGACAAACCAGAAGTACATTCATGATAGATGGAATGGCTCCTAAAAGAGCATTTACAACAACCTGGCACAGAATGAGAAGGAACAACAAATGAAAAGGCAACAACAAATACTCACTTATTTTTAAAAGGTATTTTAAAAAACAGCCAAATGATTAAAAAAATACATCTTTCAAAGTTGAATATTGGTTAGAAACTAGACTCTGGTAGCCTCAACTAAGAATTTTAAAATTATAATTCAGAAGAGTATAAAAAAAATCTTATACTGGAGAATGTTTTCTCAAGAGGTAATAATATAGATGTAGCAAATTACCTCAAAGGATGGAACTAACAGTAAATGCCAAAAACAATTAAGAGTACAAATAGTGACATGAATATGGAAGTGAACATCACTTTAAAAAATCATTCAAACCATACAATTTGCTATCCAAAATTTGACAGTAAGAGAGAACACTTGGGGATCAAATTCCACATAGAAAATATAAAAAGTATTCTGGTACTGAAAGTTTGATACCTTTGTTTATTAAGCTTTCTACTGCAAAAACTGTCATTTCAAACTGGTAAAATAAGAATTTAACAGCTGTTAACTCTTTTCTATGTAAACTTGCATATACAGGCACACACATCTACACACACCGTTCATCTCTTGTTGTGTTTGCAAAATGCAGATGAAGTCTAACTAACTACTTGCAAATATCACAAAAAGTATGATTTTCTAAAAATCCCCTTTGAACCAGCTAAAACCACTGAGACAGGGCATCATCATTTTTTTAGGTGGTGAGGGTATGTGGTCTCAGGTTTTGTGCCTCAGGAAATGACAAATGTCAGCACAAACTCCTCTGTTCTTTTGCACCACTCTTCTAAATGAGCGTTAGATTTCCAATTGACCTACTTTTTAGCCATGTCAGCCTGTGTTTAAGAACTAAAAGGCCTGATTCAAACATCAAAAGGCTCAAAGAGTATCCTAATGGAGCCGTGAAAAAATGATGAGTAATGATTTGGTAGGTTTAAAATACAGCAAGTAGGATTTCCTGCACATTTACAAATGGAGTGAACATAAATAATCTTGATTCAAATTAGCAGCATAACTATAGAGATTTCCCACCAAGTGAAAATCTAGCTAATTAGAAACAATCCTTCTGGCATTATACTCTGTGAGTGACTCGAGCAGTGCCAAGTATTATGGGCATCTGGTAAATATTATTTTTGATTGATTAACTATGTCAGTATGAATGTGTAAGACACAAATTCTCCATAAATTTGACATTTCTATGGTACAAAGTGTCAGTCTGCTCTCAATAATAATTTCGACAAATTCTAAGGCATTCAGTCTTACCCTCATTCCTTCAAACCGGGACAAGGCTCTCAGTGGCCTCAGAGCTCTTAGTGTTCTGAGGGATTTGATGGCACCAAGTTCTGAGTAACCCAAGGCATTTGCAGTTAAGCTAACCAATGAGACCTATACAGAAAAAGCAACACAATTTTCTTATTTACACACAAAAATGTCTACACAGTTCAACCTTGCTTTATGCAATGAATCAGTAATTCTCAAACTTTTCGTGAATTTCAAAATCACCCAGGAGTCTTGTTAAAAGCACCAATAGCAGAGTCTGGTTTAGTAAGTTTAGGAGAGGCCTAAGAATTTGCATTTCTACAGGTTCCTAGGGTGAGGCTAATGATCCTAGTCTGTGAACGCTTATAAAAAAAAGAATTCCTTTTTTATAATGTGTTCTTTTTTTTTTTTTTTTTTCAATATTCTTGGTAAGAAATGTTTTTAAAAAATTAAAAGTAAAAAAAAAAAAAAAAAAAAAAAGAGGGAGAGAAAGAAATGTGATCTGTGATCTCCCTCTACATATCTGTAAAACTTATTTCTGTGTCAAATTTCTAATCATATTGAGCAGACCTGAAAGAGAAAGTAACATTTGGCACACAAGTAAACTATACAAACCACTGGTGAATATGAACATGGATACATTTAAAAAGGTTTAAGCCTCTAAAAAGCAGCTTTGACTTTTTGTAAATTTCAGGGTGAAGGGCATAGTAGCATTAATTAGGTCAGACAAAATTAATGAATAAAAAAGTTGAGATTTAATTATAACAAATTAGAAAATTCAATGTTTTCTTTAGTTATTCATACAGATAACTGATGTAGCTGATAAAAGTTTTAAAGTCTTAGCTTAAAAGGAAAAGAAAAACTGTCATGGCTACATACATGTGTCCAATTTCCTTTGAAAACATATAGAAAAATATTAAAACAATATAAGCTAAGTAAAGATATTTTGTTCTAAAGTGCAATTGAATTTCAAAGACAGATAAATAAAAATAAATAAAGAGGATGTTAATATATATTTAAAAATATAATTTTTAAGGAAAGTAAGCACATAGTTGTTATAAAAAACAACTTATTCAAAATAATTTTGCACATGCAATTTTAAAGTGAAGCCTCTTGAATACAGAAAAAAATGAGCTATAAAATTTTGTCTTACATAGTTCATACATTTCCCTTAAAATCCAAACTCTTAGGCTTTGTAATTTCCCTCTTCACAGATAATTGAAAAATAGTTACTGAATTATCATTACTTGTGAAGTTTTTCTGTATTTAAGACATAAGGACCTGTAGTACTTTACCTTCTCTGAAGACAGAACCAAAAAGAGATAAGCATAAGTTAAAGGATAAAAGATAAAAGTTAGACATAGGAAAATATTCTGAATGGGGTAGTATTTACCGGGTTGTTAAAAGAGGTTGTAAAATGTTCAATTTTGTGTGACTTGTGTAGCTAAATGTGAAAAAGGAGATAAATGTAGGCCTTCTCTTTCTAGGGCATTGCAACAATCTCCTAATTGGTGTTTTGATCTCTAAATAATCCTCTTTTTATTATTCACACCTCCACCTAACTTGTCTCCCTAAAAGAATAAGCCTGGGTCTTGTCACTTCCTATATGTAATTCTTCAACAGCTTCCTCTTTATTAAATCCTAAGTCTAAATTTTTTTCGATGGCATGTCAGATTCTTCAAACTCTTCTCAAAGCTATCTTTCTTACCATCCCATCACAAAGGCTTGCCTCACCCGATCTACTTGTTTCTGCAACCTACCCTGCATGTCATGTGCCAGTGTTTTAAGGAATCAGTGTTCCTCCCTCAGCTGTGCCTGTTGGTATTCTCATCTCTCAAGTTCCAGATCATATTCCACTTCTTTCCTGAAGCCTTTTCACCTGCGTTAGAGGCGGCACTTCTAACACAGGTATTGATTTACTGTCTACACATCTGTCCTCACTTTTCAACTGTAAGCTTCTGCAGGACTAGAAAAATGACTTACTTATATTTGTATGTTTCATAATGAAATAGATGAGCAATAAGCATATTTGACTTAAAGCAAAGTATTTATCAGTTTAATATACTATTATAACAGTTTTCTTAAATCTAAAAAGGTAAATATCAGAGTACTTTGGGTAATATGATCATTAGGCGCACGACAACTAGATTTTTCTTAAGAGTTTCTTTATATTCAAGTGGTGTTGACTTCATACTTTTATCTTTAAATAGACATGTTAAATATCAGATTTTTAAAATAGATTTGCCAACCTATTATAAGCACATACAGAAAATAGAGGAAAAAATAGTATCATGCATAATCCCATTATACAAATAAAAGAACGGTTATAGTTTTGGTATCTTTTCTATTGTTTGTAATGTCAAGACACATGTAGTTTTAAATATTACTTACTGTCTTCCTTTATTTCCAGAAGACTGTTAATGTCATTCTGCATGTAACATTTATATGTTATATTTAATAGTAGATTTGCCTCATATTCAATTATTTTAAAATCCTCTTATATTTTGATATGCTATCTATTTTATTTCAACACCAATGTACTTAAATAAAACTTTTGAATACTTGGTCAATAGCCAATTTGCTTCTACCGTCATACAAATCAAGTGGTGTCTCTTGCTTTTTGAGCTTTCAAATTTCTTTGTAATTAGTGATCCATCTGTGTGCCCCAAACTTCTCAATAGGCTCTAGTGATGAAAAAGATACGGATGTCAAAGATGCCTGTGAAAAATTTAAATACAGTTATTTTGTGAAATGTGAGAGTGCAAAAAGCAAAATTTTTAAATTCATATTTTATTTGGCATAACTTGAGATTTCAAAATTAATTTGAAACTAAATGAATTAGTATAGTATGATGGCATTTGACTTTTATCAATGAATATATGTGTATTTAAATTGGCAAAAAATGTTTTGGGGCATCCTCTCACTGTGAAACGAAAAACACAATTTACATTTGGGCTCTCACAGCGTTACTGAGTGCCTAGTCTGGTCAGGCACCATTGCTGGACCTAGTACCTAGATGCCAACAAATGAAACAGCAAAGTGCAGCATACTCACATCAACAATGAGGAAGTCGAGCCAGCACCAGGCATTGGTAAAATACACTTGAAAGCCATATGCAACCCACTTTAGCAGCATTTCCAGGATGAATATGTAAGTGAAAACCTTGTCAGCATATTCTAACATGGTCTTAATGGTTTTTCGCTGCTCAATGTATATATCTTCAAAGGCCTGTAAGTCAAAAAATTCTATTAAATTTTATAATCAGAAACAGTCTCTAATTGATGTCTTCTTAGAAAAGGAAATGATGCAAGCTCTTATCAGGGGCCTAAGACTTCAAGATTTAATGTTTGCCATGGCTGAATTTTACTTTATCATTATCTGATCATAACTGACTACTGACTGGGCATTTCAGTCAACGAAGTGTTTCAGTAATTTTTAAATGTTGGCCTCAGTGTAACCCCAAAGAGCTTAAAATTTTTGAGAGACTGCCAGCTGCTTCTCTCTAGATCAGGAGGCAGCTGAACATCTGGGAATAGATTGGCCTCATTCAGTGCAGACACAATGGAATGCACCCTCTAGTAATGTGGATTTAAAGCAGGGAGGTCCTTCAAGTATGGAAAAAGGAAAGGATTGTCATCTCTCACTTTCTCATCTCTCTCTCTCTCTCTCTCTCTCTCTCTCTCTCTGTGTGTGTGTGTGTGTGTGTGTGTGTGTGTGTGTGTGTGTAGGAGGGTGTACGTTTGGAAATTCCTTTGACAAAATTTTGCAGAGCCCTTGAGAAAGACTGGGGAACTCATCTGCAGGAACTCCGGAGGCTTCTGTAATGAAAATAATATTTATCTAACTTAATCTTCTTATCTGAAAAATTATCAGGAAAACCTGGCAGCCTGGATTAAAGACAAAGGAACATTTTCTGTTTTAGATAACAGGAATCAAGGCTTGTAACCAGAGCTCCATACAAAGACCTAAGGGTTTCTGTGCTCTGCTTACAGCTGAAGCTGTAAACCCCTCAGGAGCCAGTCACTGTGCCAGCATGTTTATGCAATTTGGTGAGAAATGACTGGGTGTAACTGAGAACAAAAAGCTCTCACAGCAAAGATATTAGTCACCGATGAGACTTCCTAGTTCTCTCTTTACTTGGCTTTAGAAAGCATGACTGGTAAGGCACAGTGGCTCACGCCTGTAGTTCCAGCACTTTGAGAGTCCAGGTGTACAGATCTCTTGAGGCCAGGAGTTCAAGACCAGCCTGGCCAACATGGAAAAACCCAGTCTCTACTAAAAATACAAAAATTAGCCAGGTGTGATGGCTCACACCTGTAACCCCAGGTACCTGGGAGGTTAAGGCACTAGAATGGTGTGAACCCAAGAGGTGGAGGTGCTCTGGTGAGTTGAGATAATACCACTGTACTCCAGCCTGGGCTATAGCAAGACACTGTCTCACAAAAAAAAAAAAAAAAAAAAAAAAGGAAAAGAAAATAAAGCATAGCTGATCCTCTTTAAACTGAATATATGGCAGGATACAGAATTTGGCTTAAAGGCCTCCAGATCCAGTGCAGTCATTCTCCTAATGAAATCAGCTCACCGAACACTCCAGCAATTAATTAAATTAAAACAGTAAAAGGAATGCAACCACATTTGTATCACCAATTAAGAAAATAGGTCATATCATTTTAATCAATATTTTGATTCAATTGATCATTTCTTTGAATGAAATCAGACACAGGTTTGTAAAGCCATCACTTTCCTGCTAGTCAGCAATTAAGTTAGTCTTATCATTCACTGTGGTTGGAAGAGTGAATCAGTGTGAAGAAGACAAAGAAGTTCCCTGAAGCATGGAGTTTATTTTAAGCAATTTTTATAGAAACAGGAGGCAGAGAAACTCTGGGCAGAAGAGGGCAGTACTTAGTGAGGGCCCCACCTTCAAGCCTGGAACTGTGGCCCAAATTGAGAACATATATCCCTGTTTTCCCAATCAAATGTTGCCTTTTCCAAAACCACTCATGGTGTACCCTGCCCCCCGTCCTATATAAACCATATATAAACCCCAGAACTCAAGTGACAGGCAGGAGGAACAGCTGGACATCAGAGACTTCAGTTGGACATCAGAGAGAAGGGGCCTGGCATCAGAGGGACAGCTTGATGGCATGGCTTTGGAGAAGTCTAGCGGGGGATGGCCAGACTCCAGGAAAAGACGACCTTCCTGTTCCCTCCCCTTTCAGCTCCCCTTTCCTCTGTGAGCCACTTTCACTGGCAATAAAATCTCCCACATTTACCATCTTCAAGTCCTTTATGAAACCTCATTCCTCCTGGACGCTGGACAAATACCTTGGGCACCACAAGTGTAGGTACAAAAGGCTGTCACACTGACCCTCTACTGAACTGTTAACACTTACGCCATCCACGGATGGCAAAGCTGCAAGGACACTGTTACACTTCCTCTGGGGCTTCAAAGATTGAGGGCACCCTCCATTAGATGCTGCCACGGGATGGGTATGGACTTCACTCCTGCCAGTGCCCAAAAGTGCTCACACCGGTTCCTGCCCCCACTCACCTATGCTCCACCTCCTGTGAAGGGTGAAGCAGGGAGTGAGTGGAGTTTACCCCTGCAGGCGCCCACACACCCAAATTCACCCACGAAGGGGTCAGGGAAATATCGTGCTTAGTTTGGTACTTAACTGATAATCTTACATCCTGAATTTGGTTCCACCTGAGGGCTACTCCAGAGTAATAAATGTTGCTGTTTACTGAGCCTCTCATACTATGCTAAACACATCACACATATTTCTTCTCATTCTTACAAACACCTTAATTTAAAAGTAAGCAATATGAGTTGATTGAAGGGAAAGGGAAAAGATTTCAGGTGAAAGGGGAAGGAGTGGATCATGCATTACCTACCAAAGCCCCACTGCTCAGCAGAATCATAAAGACAATGAAGGTTTCAAACCAATTGTGCTCCACTATCTTATAGCATGTTTTCCTCAAATTCCACCAGAGTTTCCCTTTACCTTCTTCTATGCTTATCTGACAACACTTGAACTTCCGTACACAGTCTAAAATACACAGGAAAAAAATAAAGAAAAAAATTAGTCTTTGATTAGGTATATTTGTGTTGGTGGGAGATTCATCTACATTATTATCTGATAATACACTGCAAATAACTTTAATTTTTAAGATAGCTTCCACTTGCAGAAGCTATCTTAAAATCATCTATATGGCTTCTTAATCATTTGTTTAATAAATATTTATTTTTATGTTTACAATACTACTATAATGGATTACATTGCATTTTAAAAACACAGCATGTAAAAAAATAGAAGAACCAAAAGGAAAATAAACTTGCCAAAAGATGATATTCCCATCCTGTCCTTATCCTATGAGTGTAATTCCACTCTATATGGACATTTTATATATTTGAATTATGATTAGTTCACAGTTTTGTTTCTTTTTTTTGTTCTGTTTTGTTTTGTTTTGTTTTGAGGGGGAGTCTCATTCTGTCATCCAGGCTGGAGTGCGATGGCATGATCTCGGCTCACTGCAGCCTCCATCTCCTGGGTTCAAGCAAATCTCCTGCCTTAGCCTCCCAAGTAGCTGTGATTACAGGCTTATGCCACTATGCCCGGCAATGTTTATATTTTTAATAGAGATGGGGTCTCACCATGTTGGCCCAGGTGGTCTTGAGCTCCTGACCTCAAGTGATCCGCCTGCGTCAGCCTCCCAAAGTCCCAAAGTGCAGGGATTACAGGCATGAGCCACTGTGCCCAGCCCTATTCCACTACTACTGAATACTTCGTTTGCTTTAAATCTGGCCATTATCAATAACAATCTAATAAACACCTTTGTCTAATTTGCGGATTGCTAGATCAAAGGCTCTTCAATAAATACTGAGTATGTGCTCCTGTCCAAAAATTGCATAGAACAAATTATAATACTACAACATGTAAAACATAGCCTTGCTCTCAAAGAATGTACATTTTAAGCTAGAGCAATTTGTCTACAATTCTATAGTTACCAAAAGCAACAAATATCATAAAACAAAGTACTATGAGAGTTTTCCAGTAAACTTTAATTTCTGAGCTTTATGGAGGAAGTGGATTTGGGACTAGATCTTGAGGATGTATAAGAGCCATATGTGTAAAATGTAGCTGTAAGAATGGAGAAACAACAATACAAGCAAAACGTAGTGACAAGAAATCCTGTGAGGTGCACAGAAGGAAATAGGAGTCAAAACTAGAAAAGTAGCTTAGTTTGATACACAGCATTGCTATTACAATATATAACTGATCCATACCTCAAATAACACAATTTTAGCTTTCTTTAGAAAAATCCTTTTTCAATTATCCCAGTGACATGTTGCCCATGTCATATAACCTATAGTATATTTTGGCATTTTTATTATCTTTGTTCAGAAATAATAAAAAAAATATATGATCTTGACTGAAACAAGAGCTGTTATTTAAGGACAGATTTAAACATACACTTATCAATTAGTACCCATTACAATATCACACAACAGTACATGATAAATTATTTCTCTCACATCCTTATTTATTTAATTTTTAAACCTAAAGAGAGATGTGTGTGATTTGGCTTTCGCTACTGTAAGATATTTTAAAAGGTCACAGAAAAGTCAGTTAGTAATATTTCTTAGAGTTGAAAAGGATCCATAAAATTGAAAGTATCTAATTACATAAATTAAGCTTTGCCTTTTAAAAAGTTGCATTTGTTTTCAAACAGCAAATGCAAAAAAAAACAAATAAATGAACAGTTGTTGGATAGGGAAAGATGATTACAAGATAGATAGACAGATAGATAGATAGATAGATAGATAGATAGATAGATAGATAGATAGATAGAGATAGATGGTATACAGATGAACAGACATTTAAATAAATAGGAAAAAAATGGATACATGAGATGATACAAAAAACCATGTACATCATGATTTTGCTTACCTTCTGTAAAACAGGCTTCAGGTTCAAGGGATTCCTCAGGTTCAGCCTCAGGCTGTTCTCCCTCAGCGGGAGCTCCTATATCAACTGTGCTGCCTTCAGATGAACTAGTTGCATTCAGCTTCTGCAAATCAATGCCACAAAAAGCATTTAATTATTTTCTTTAATTCAAAAGTAAAAGTTAATTAGGTGTGCCTCCCCCACCCCCGTCTTCTGTATGCATTTTCTTGATCTGTAATTTAAGAATAACTTAAACATAATGCCAATCCGCTTTGGTAAAGGTCGGGGGGTCACAAGATTAGATACAACACAATAGTATTTTTTTTTCTTTAAAATATGGAGCTAACAACTGAAATAAGTTTTGTTTGAGTTCACATAAATAAATTCTGAAAGAAAATCCTGCAGAAAGCTTACATAAGCTGTCAGTCATATAATCATCTGTGATCTTGCTTTTATACATTAGTTTGCAAATGGATCGCAAATATTTTGTTTTATTCTAAAATTGTGACCCAACCAATGAAAGCTGCACAAGTGTATTTTCATGTCAAATACAGAAAAGATTTGATCGAATGCACATAAACAGCAACAATCTAAATTTATCCACTTTTCATTGACATGAAAAAATATACCACTGATTGTTAATAAATATATCTATGATTTTCTAATTCTGGAAAGAGCAGCACATTGTTAGCTAGATAGCAAGAGCTGATATTTTGCATTCTCTTTGGCCAATGCACTCCTACGTTTCATTGTGCATTTGGAAACTACTTGTTACTCTGGCACTCTTACCTGCCCCGTTAGCACAGGCAGAAATGAACATTTAGTTGTTCTTTTGTTTTCCTTTAGGTTAAATCAAATATCACCAAAAGAAAAATAGAATAGACGTTGTTTTATATATTGAAAGGCAATAAACGTTAGCCAGGTAGGTCCATTCTTGGGATCAGCATGCATGAAAGGATCCCAGTCTTTAACCTGGTCTTAAAAATGCTGCAGCCAGCAATGATGCAGGGCCAGGTGTGAGTGCCACATAGGAATCAGAGTAGTTTGGGCCACAGCATTCTCGGACCTGTTACAATGTTATTACCATTAGTGCATAACATTAGAAATGGTTGAGCTAGTAAGAGCTACTTTATAAAAAGGATGAGGTAAGCACATGATAAAATGCACACTGAAATATGTTAAACTAGAATAAAATGGATGCTGTAGTCAGTACTAGAAATGTTATATTTATATTTGGGCTAAGGATTACATGGATTTTCTCTAGAAAGATGGTTTCTTTATTTTATGAAAATAATTTTCTTATATAAAATATTTCTTTAGCATATTGATGCTGATGACTTAAAAAAATTGATGTATGATATATATGAGATTAAAAACGCTTTTGTCTCATGTAATTTAACAATGCCAATGACAGAGACATAAGTATTAGATACTTCTGCCTGCTTTGAATTAGTTTGAGGATGATTTTTTAATTTGTCCAGAAAAGTTAATTCAATGAGATTATATATTATAAGGTGCTTGAAGGTTGTTGATTTTTTTTTTTAATTTATCAGGTATATCAAATTACTAGAAAAACAATTCTAGTATCTTTGTCATTAAAATTTGAATGTATTTGTTCTCAAATGAAACATTGCATGTTTTCCTAATTTCCTATCCTTTGGGTTGTGTTCTTTCTAAGTATAACTATGTTTCTATACACATAATTTACTAAAAAAACTTCTCGTTTTAATATATCTAGTTCACATAAAGCTGTTATGCTATTAGAGACCTGATACTACTGATCCTATCACTTGCGGCATGTTGGAAAATAATATAGATAATCAGAAAAACTGAAGCTTAGTCACATCTGATGGAAGTATAGACAATCCACATTAAGAAATGAAAAATATTCCTTTTAAGAATAAGGTTCACATTGTAAACACAGAACGGGGTAAGACTTGGAGGGCAACCCCAAGGGAAAAATGAGGATCCATATTCAAGGTTCTGCAAATGCTCAGGCTGGCACTGCGGAATGACTGTGTCAGAACCTACATCAGTGCTAAGTATGTTACAGGTACTTAATAAATTTTGCTTAAAAAGATGAATGGGTGAGTGAATAAATGAATGAAAGACATTATAACATAATGATGTCTAGCTCTTGACAGTGATTAGAAGTCACCAGACAGTGTATTAAAGAAAATCTTCATTCAAAATGTGCATAAGTTTAAATAGGATTCCCATAACATCAATTATCACTACTGCTGCCAAGTAGCTGGGTTGCTAATACTTCAGGGATTTTGGGAAGGCTTATGCCACCACATCATTTCTTTCTTCACTGTCTATTTTGCAACCATCATGCTTCCTTGCTTTCATAAAGTCTCCCCAGTAAATCTGGAATCCTAATTTCTTCCATCCGTCTTCACTCACCATATGTACCCTCGGCTATTCACCAACCTTTTCATGGCTTATCATACCTCTTGAACCTTGATAATGTATGGGTCAAATTATTTCACACAGATGTATTCAGGGTACTTTAACATGCTTATAAGACATTTGGGTGCAGGAGCCATGTTCTAGGCCCTATGGATAATACACCAATATAGTTCAATATAAGAAGCAGACTTTGAATTGCCAAAATGCTGTTCATTAGGTATTGAATGAATTGCTAAGATACATTGTCTGTTTTCTATAGCCTGTTCAAATTAGCATTGCTGAATAGTTTGATCCAAGGTTAAAATCAGAGAGTATCAACCAGAGTTTGCTGTACTTGGCTGAAAATGAGAAATGCGTTGAGTTTTTTTTTTTTTAATTGCTTTTTTATTCATTTTCTCTGGAATTTCAAATTATGAAAACCATTCCTGTATTTTCTTATTTAAAAAAGTAGAAGAATTAACATTGCTCCCTTTCATTTTAGTGGACTACCTTAGTTCTGATGTAGAATTAATAGATGCCTTTTTGGTAAAGACAAATATTTATCTATTGAAAGGTCAAGTTTTTATTTTTTCCAAAGCTCAATTTAAAAGTATTTTGTGTTTCTAGAAAATGTATCTCATCAGACGTAATTTTTTCAGAGGAAAGATCACGTTTTTGCCATCCTTGCATTGCTAACACCTATCACCAATGTTTGTGTTTCATAAGTGTTTGTTGGGTGAATGAATGAATGACCAGTGCAAAGACTCTTTTATCTAACCACTAACTACTTACAACACTTCCTGTCTGATATTTACTTTCACATTCAAAAGAATACACATAATATTCTCTCTTAATTGCAGAGTGACACAAATCCTTCAAGATTCTGAATTGTGTAGGCAATGATAAACAACTCTTAGGAGTACTGTCTCGAAACCAGTCTGCCAATTATTCAGACCTAATGTGAGAGTGTATTAGGTAAATTGTAGTTTAACTGTGGAGTCAGGAAAACTATTACTAAATCATGTTGACACTGTTTTCTCTCTTTTCACTCTATGTATAAGTCCCAGTGGTGAAAGGAACCTCTTTAAGGAGAGGCAATCTCATCCTTCCCCACTGTCCTCTGAAGTGGAGCCACACAGGATCTGTCATATGTGTTACTCGAATACTTTAACTCTTGTGGTACTTGATTTACAAATAACAAAGAATTGAAGCAGCACATTGCTTCTTAATAGTCGATCCGGTATTTATTTAGAGAAGGAAATGTGAGTTTAATCATTTGGTCAAAGTTATAGTGAATAAGTAGTTGGACCCTAGAGATCTTCTACACGCCATTCTGTCATGATTCTCTAAAGAATCTTTTTGATGATTCAAAAGTAAACCCAATGTTTATCATTTTAAAACATTTAGTAAACTATATATGTAAACAAATATTGTAAGTTTGAGAGAGTGCTTATGATATTGCTGATTTCCATGTTTTGAAACCATGAACTTTGGTATTAATTCAAGTTAATTCATAATTATTAATATGTTTTAATGTAGAATAGAGCTAAATACACAATGGAATGTTTCGTGAATAACAAGTTTTCTTTAAGCTGTAATCCTGAAACATAAACAGGAAATTCTGATTTATAAAACCCTTCTTTATAATATCAATTAAATGACTTTCTGAAAATTACTTTAGAGGAAAGTATCATAATACTATAAAATATGTTTACTAAAGCAGTTAAAATGTGTAAAAGCCATAAAAATAAAATTAATCAAATTAGGAATACAAAAATATTCAGCTTCAGATAAGGTCATAATTACGATCAACCTAACTATAGTTCATATTCAGCAATTAGAACTGTGAGATGATCATTATGTGAAGCTGTTACAACTCATGCACTTAAGAATTTTAAATAAAGAGTGCCTGTAAATATTCCAATCTGGGCATCATTCATGGTGAAATACTACATAAATAAGTGACCAAAACACAAACTGGTTAGAAACACATCCAGTTTTACAAGTTCTATATACTTCCCTTTGATATAATTTGGTTATTTAGGCTCACTGTTTATTACTTGAACTTATATATCAGGAAACTAGTGGAAGAATTGATGTTGTTAGTGTAGGCCTTGCCTAGTTAAAATTTAACAAAATAAGAATGATGTCAATAAAGAGATCAAATGGAAACAACCAATTTTATATACTCTGAAGAGCATCGGCAATCATCCACTTTCAGGTGGAAATATTACTTGAACAATGTTTTTAGTGGATACCTACTATTATAGGACTCTTCCTATTGAAAATCTGCTGTGATTCTCTTAAGTGCTGGATAATTACAATCAAATGAGTTAAGCAGAGCAGAGTCATATTTTGCTTAATGATCTAATAAACATCAAGATACAACATTTCATTTTGTATTTTTAAATACTATACTTCCAACTTGTGCTTTAATGATAAATTACTCTTAAATATCAATGTTCCAAACTAATATTTTTCTTTCAGAAAATAAACGTGAGCAAATGAAAGTTTAAATTATTCATGGGTACACTTGTTTCTCATTATGAAGCTAAGATATATTTTGAAGAAAACATGATTAGTAGATACTGTATATAATTTGGAAAAAGAGATGTATTTTAATTTAATTTAAAAATTGGCACTTCAAAAGGAGAAAACTTCAAATATGGATTAAATCAAATATCCCATATCTGACTTCTTTGGTTTTCAAGAGCAAAAATCATTTGTTCTACATGGTTCCTATTGCTGACCCATACTTAAGGAGCTCTGGTTACTTTACATAAACTAACTCAACCCTGAAACAATGAAGGAATGGCCTTGCTTACTTTGGAATGGGCTTAAGGCCTAAGGGACACATTTACATTAGACAGGAATTGTTGGTGTTAATTTTCAATAAAAGAGATGGCAAAATCAAAATAATTACTCGTAGTATACTATATTATCCTGAAAGTCATTTTAGTGTTTATAATGAATACATTATACAAAATTTTTAATTACGAATAGTAAGATTTTAAACATTTTTCTTGGGATGGCAATAGGAACTCTTACGTCATGATGGCCTACTGCTCAGTAGATTACCCATGACCCAAAGACAGATGTGTTTGGCCCATTTTGTTCTTATATTAAAGCTATTTAGGGCATTTTTTTTTCCATCTTAATTACTATCCCACTGGAAAACTTTCCCCTGAGGACTACACATTCTCCAGGATAAAGTAAGTCATAGACATATGCCTGTTCAATCCATTCCACCATTGCTTACTTGAACCTCCCTATACATTTTTGTCTGCCTTCCTAGGCCCTGTATTAGCAATTAATATATTCTTTAGGAAGTGAACAATGTTTCCTGAGAGAGAATCAGAGACTTTTTCAAGTAACTCAAAAGTTGCAATAATGTGAGGGTTGAAAATAAATAAACCAGCTCCTCCTTAGCGTCTATTCTACCACCTTCACTCCAGCTGGCTCCCCTAGATAAATTGATAGATAATATGCCTCAAATATCTTTTCAAACAGAAAATTGGCAAATGGGATATTCAGAGAATAAGGAAACTAATCGTACCTCTTTCCAAGAAACAAGCTATTATCCAAAAGTGACTAAATCTCACCCTTTTCTGAAGAATTAATACATAATAGGAAAAAGTAATTATCTGTAGTCCCTGTATATGTACATCTGTGTTTAAGTGTAAACCATTATGCATCTCGGTTCCCATTTTATATATCATTCCTCCAATATATAAGGCATTATGATTCCTAAATCTGGAAAGCCAGTGACTGAATATTTTGTTTCAAAGTGTAGAAGAATGCTCCAGGAATGGCATGATTATCACTTCTTTCTAAGAGCCAACTACACTTTTATATCAGTGTTGTTTTACAGTTTTATTGGCAGAGGGAGAGGAAACTGCATCTAAGTGACAAAATAATTAACATTTCTTAAAAATAATTAAATGGAGTTAGGCGATTTGGTTAACATATTCGTGCATAAAACTGTGATTTCAATGTCAGAAAATGAAGGTCCACTAAATGGATCCCATAGAATGGTGTTACATTTTTTGCTACTGTCACGTGATACGGAGGTCTCTTCACTTTAAAAACACCATAGGAGCAAGAGTTTCTGATTCTTTTCCTATATAGGAATGTGTAGATCCTGATAAATTTAAATAATATTCTTCAGGAGAAAGTTTTCCAGCAAATCTGAATAAAATAGAGGGGAGACAAAGCACAGAGGAGCCAAGAAGATAAAAAAGGTGGACTCTAAATCTATTTTTAGAATGAGCATCCCATCTATTAGTCTTTCATTATCATCATCATTATTATTATCATTTAATATGCAAAGGACATTTTTCCTTTTCTTTCAGTCTAGGAGTTTTAAGGGTATATATAAACAGACTCTCCAAAGGAATTATATTCCAAATGCAAAATACTTTTGGTCAATTGCTAAATGAAGCAATGCCATTTTCCCCAAAATGAAGCAGATAAAATTTATACCCATGCTGCTAGCAGCCAAAACATAGACATTCCAATTCCTTTACATTATTATCACATTAAAACATCCTTTGGGAAGTTTGCACATGAATAAGGGATTGCTTTAATTTGCAGATTACCCTTCAGAAAAACATAACAGTAAACAAAAAACTGTCAAGAAAGTATAACAACTGGGCTACATATATATATATATATATATATATATATATATATATATATATATAATATATTTAAAGGCAGAGGATAAAAAGTGTTTTTGCAAGTTTTCAAAGAGCACCTACATTTCTCCTTTAGGCCCTTAATATGTTCAAAACTCTGTAACATTAAATGGAAATTAAATAATCCATAAAGGCATGCACTTTTACTTTTCATTGAATATAATTTATATTAAAATCTATGTAAGAAAATTGGCAGCTAAATCATTTTTTTAAAAAAAAGTTAGGGTTGTCAGACTTGCCTGACCATGCTTTATATGACTCAGCATAATAGCAGCTGTGCATGTTTTTATTTTACTGCCAATGGATGGGCAAGGAACATAGCTGAGTAACATGCAGGCCAGTCAAAAGTCATTTAGAAACTGATTATATGTATAGATGTACAACTTGCTTGGGTAACCTGGGTAAAAGTGGTGGCACGAGCCTCTGGCTGGTTAAAAAACACCAGAGCTGCATTCTTGATGGCTCCAGCTTGATTTTACTCCTGTGAGAAGTAAGAATGGTAAGCAGTGAAGGTCACCATATCACACGACTAAATTTCACTTTGAAAAATAGTCATTCAAGCATGGCTTCCACAATACTAAAAACTCTAAAAGAAAAAAACAATCATTCAAAATCACAAAAGGAATTACATTAATATAATCAAAACAACATTAAAATTAAAGCATATGTGATTACGACATGATTGTAAATGATCTACTCTAGAGAATCTACAGAAAACTACTGAAGAATCACACAAATTTAGCAAAGACATAGCAGAGGATGTAGTTTGAACACCTAAAAAAAAATCTTTCAGTCCATTCAGTCTGCCTTAGAAAAAAAAATCATTTAGACATTCCAAAAAGTCTCATTTTTTAAAAATTAATTTAGAAAGGATTAGCAATAAGCCTCATGTTTCCACTACTCTGTGATACTTAACAGTGTAATCCTGTCCACCAGTTAGAAAAAATGACCAGAAAAAAAAATGACTAGCAGGCAGACACTAAAATCCTATTTCAAATGGGAGTGTCTGAAATTCTTCAATAATTGTTTTAATTATCTAGTTTTTTAGTATAGAGCTACCAGATAAAAGTCTGAAAGATCAAAACCTACACATAATCTCTTTCATGGCTATGTTCCTAATCATTTATTATTTTATAAATTTTTATCTGGAAAGTTTGATATAAAGTCAGAATTAAAAATCCCTCCAAATAACTTTAACACTGAAGTAACAATCTCTATGCTGGGAAGGTATTGGAAGGACTCCACAACTTAAGCAATGAAATAATTCTGTCCACTTCCACTTGGCAAATCAGTTCTCATCCTCCAATTCTGAAACACTGAATTCACAGACATTATTTTAGAGTATTTAACTTAGAGTTCACTTAATTAGAAAACAAATAAAAAAGTTTAATGGTAACAAGAGAAATAAGAAATTTCCTTATTCTAAATCCCACCTCACTGGACTTCCCGCTTACTTCAAAAATAATCGCTTAAGTTAAGGTTAAATACATGCTCTTCCGGAAAACCCAAGGCTATAAAATCTTAAAGTTAAGAAGACTGGATGTCAATTTAAACATTCCTCAAAATATACTCAAACTTAGCTAGAAGATTAAACTAGCCAGTGATCTCAACATTTTATACTTTATAATTCATTCTTAGTTTATTTGACAACCTGAAATTAAACATTTGTGAAAATTAAAATTGCTTTTTTTTACCATTAGAGAAATATTCATAATTAGGCAGAATTTCAAATTAATTAGTGGGATATACATTAAAATTCAAATGACCCAATTCTATTTTATAAATGCCGACTTCAGCTTCCATAATAACAGTATACAATGTAAGAAATTGGGCCACTTCACCCTTCCAGCATAACCGAACTACTATAACTATACTTGTTCAAAATTTTGTTAACAAGATTTTAAGATATCATTCAACTTTCAAATAGCAGTCTAGTTGGTAAAAATTTAAGTTCGAGTAATTAAAGTAATTCTTTACCCCAGGCTAGAAGGTTTTATTACTTTTCCCTTGAATCTCATCAGTAATTTTTTGTGACACTGGTAGCTGTGTCCCTGTTGTTTATATCTTCCTACATTCAAACATTGTCTGAATTTCCCATTAAACATCTACTTCAACCTAATCACTAATAGCAATACTACCCAACTTACAAACAAACAAACAAAAAATAGAAAATAGCACACTCTTTAGCAATTTTATCAAATACAGAAATACTGTTTGAAATATCCAGTTCTTTTTTTAGAACTACATTTTTCCTCATAATTTTAGCTCATTCTTAATTATGACCATGTTGTGCTACTTGACTTTTATCTTTCAGTACCCAAACTCCACTATCTTATCCTGGTTCCTTTCCCCACATCAGAAATAGAAGCTTTTATCTTCCTTGCAAAACAATTCGTATGAGAAAGGAGCAAATCTGTGTTTTTCATTGTTATTTTTGTTTGTTAATGCAAGCTTTAATGACCGGAAATCTTGTCTTCATTTTTGTATAGCTAAACAATTGAATATTAAGGTTTTAAATTCCTCTCTTTACCTCTGATTCTGTACTTACTGACCTACAGATTAATAACAAACAAAACAAAAAATATATTCTGGTGCTCATAACATTTTTGTAAATCAAAGAACACGTTAAAGTACTACCAGGACTTACTGAGTTCCTAAATTCTGAATTTTACATTCTATAGGGTATTAAGAATTTTTGTTTCTTTAAAGGGTGAACACTGAGCTCAGTAGGGTTAAATATGTTTTTTAGTGTGAGTCCTCATCAATATCTTCTCTTCAAAAAAAATGACTGACTTCAGGAAACATAAACTATATATAAATATCAAGCCAAGATCCCAAACAGATCTTCCTTGAGGAAATATGTCTGGGCAATCTAAATACAATAGTATTTTATGAAGTATTTCATAAGAACCAAGAACATAACAAGGTGAGAATTGTAACTACCCTACCATCAGGTATTTTTCCAGTACATACAAAAAATGACAGTTGTGGGCAAATTACAAGGAAGAAAGTGAACAAATTTCACAATCTAAAATTTTCACAAATCTAGAAATTTTTTTAAATAGTGAAAAAATTCATATCAGGAATACTGTTAAGAATTCAAAATGTGAGTATATGAAACATGAGTAAGCGTATTGCTTATCTAGCTATATTTTAATCTATTATTTATTTATTACCAATTTTGCCATGGATAATGTATTGCTAGACAGATGTTTTCTATTTTCTTATCAGGAAGGAAGCATGCAATTTAAAACTACCTGATAATTTTAAGCAACAGAAATACATAACACCAAAATAACTCCTTATTTAAACATGTTTACCTCTTTGCTTTCCTCCATATCTGACTCGCTGCTGAATTCTTCAGTATTTAAATTTTCAAAGTCAGATTCTCCAACAGCAATTGGTACCGTCACAGTGAGGCTAGGGTTGTTTATAAATGACATGTAATCACTTTCATCCACGACATACTTTTCTACACTGCTGCCTATGCCACTAGTAGTTCCATTTCCATCTTTGAGATAATTGAGGTCTTTGCCTATTTCTATGGTGGTATGGTTGGAAATACAGCTGTCTTTTTTATTATTTAAATCCTCAAGAGGTTTAATTTCATCTAAAGCTTTCTGTTTCCTAACAAAAGCTTTTTGAATAAATTCACGTATTTTTCTTTTAACAAAATCGATTCCTTTCTGCATCCTTCCCACAGCAATCTGGAGATTATTCATTTCGTTATCATCATCAGTGGCAGCAAGATTGTCAGAACTGAAGGAACTCAAAAGCAAGGCCAAGAAGAGGTTCAGAACCTGAAACACAGCAGGAAAACAGGTGATCAAAACATTCTATTGTTTCAATTGCTTTCAATCATTAATTTTCTAAAATTGTTCTTGACACCTTATTTTATGCTAGTATTTCTGCTAATTTATGATAAACTATTCAAAAAAAAGAGAATGAAACAAAAATATCTAATCAATATAAAATAATACTATTTAGCACTATTTGTTTTTTAGTTACTGCAAAAAATACTGAAATCATTGTTAAATGAAACATTTATATGAAGCTCAGTCCCAAAAGAAAAATATAGACAACTGTACAGTGAAAAGAAAACCTTTTACTTGGGATGCTGATATAGTTTGGACATTTATGTCCTCCCAAATCTCGTGTTGAATTGTAATCCCCAGCACTGAGCGTGGGGCCTGGTGGGAGGTGTTTGGATTATGGTGGCAGATCCCTCATGGCTTGGTGCTGCCTGCGTGTTAGTGAGTTCTCATGAGATATGGTTATTTAAAAGTTTGTAGTGCCTCCTCCCACACTCTCTTTGGCTTGCTCCTGCTTTCATCATGTGAAATGCCTGCTCCACTTCACCTTCTGCCATGATTAAAAGCTCTCTGAGATTTTACCAGAAGCCAAGCAGATGCCAGCACCATGCTCCCTGCAGAACAATCAGCTAATTAAACCTCTTTTCTTTATAAATTACCCAGTCCCAGGTATTTATTTTTAGCAATGCAAGAATGGCCTAACATAGATGCTATTTTGACCATGTAATTTGGATTTTTTGAAACACTGATAATTTATTCCTAAAACCAACAATTATTCCAATATACTTAAATATGATTCTACTTTTGTGCCTTTGTTCTATTTTTTGTACATAGATAACTGGACAAATAATGTATTTATTGCTGGATAAAAAGTCCCAAATTTTTATTAGGACAATTACCGCTACTATAATTATAAAATAGCAGAAAATACTATAATATGATTTTTATACAATAATTATGACATTATTGTTGAATTAAAGATTGTGGAGTTGAAGTATAGCCATGAATAAGAACAGTAATCAGTCTGCAAATGGGGTCATTCATATGCTTCACTGGTATAAATGAGGGAAAAGATTAGTGATGTTAAACCCACTATTGTGTATACACAAAAAAAAGACAATTCACTAAGAAATCAGACATTCTCAGGGGTACAAGACTCAGTCACATAATTTTTTTTTAGGATTTAAATGACAATGTCTATGAATCCCTGATTATTTAACCACATAGAACATACAGAACAAAAGAAAGATACAGCAGTAAAGAGGGGCAAACGCACAAACTAAATACAAGTTGCATATTCCTTATCTGAAATGCTGGGGACCAGAAATTGTTTTGGATTTTAGATTTAAAAATATTTGCATGTACATAATGACAAATCTTCAGAATGAGACACTGAGACATATGCCTAAACTCAAAATTCATTTAAGTTTCATATACATCTTACATAGCCTGAAGGTAATTTTACACAATATTTTAAATAATTTTGTACAGGAAACAAAACTTTGAGGTTTCACTGTGATTTATCACAAGAGGCTAGATGTAGAATTTTCTTCTTGTTGTATCATGTTAGTGCTCAAAAATTTTGAACTTTAGAGCATTTTGGATTTTAGATTTTCAGATTAGGGATACACAATTTGTAGTATAAAAGTAGGATCTTCTGAAAATTTTTAAGTAAAACTTCAGTAGAAATGATTCTACATTCTTGCTATATTCTCATCTTTCTATCATGCTCATGAGGCTTAGAGCACCTTTGTCTAACTAGTTGTAAGTTAGTCTAACCATGGTGATTTTTTTTTTAAAGTAAAAATGAGTAAGATCCAATGAAGACCATGTGTGATTTTGAGGTGGTGTATTGACACATCTGTCTGTCTCTATGCTATGACTCCTGATAATCGCATTAAGACTAGACCTGCTCCTTTGCTTCTGGAATTTACTAATAAAATTGTATTTTATTGTAATTTGCTTTTGAACTTATTATTTGGATTAAAAAATCGATAAAAGGAAAAACTGCATGTAAATTTTTTATTTTTATCTAAAATAAAACTGAATTTTGGTGCCATACTATTTTCTAGATTTGATTTCCTAAAGTATATTAATGTTCTGTCATTGTTTACTTGGAAATTTTTCTTGATATACATCCATCAATCCTCCCCCGGAGTGGGAGCCAACTATGTTGCCTCCGCATTGGGCAAATAGTCTATTTACCAATGTTCTTTACTGTTACACTTATATAGCCTGCTCCCCTTTCTCATTTGTCCTTTAAAATTTCTCCTCCACATCTCTATCATATTACACTGGATTCTTTTTTTTCTCTCTCTCTCTTTCTTTCTTTTAAAAACAAGCACAACTTTGCTGATAGATTGGGAGATCTCCTAGGTCTGAAATATTCCTTAGAGCCAGGTCCTAAAGTAGTATCAATACCAGATCATAGTAACAATAAAAGTAAAACCAGCTTTTTAATTGAGCTCTTAGTAAGTACTAGTTCTTGTGCCACGCATTTTGTAAGGTTCATGTGATTTATTTCTCACAGCTCTATAAGGCAAGAATTATTATTAATAATGTTTTCCAGATGAGAATGCTAAGGCTTCTATAAAACTTAAGTGACTTGTCCAAGATCACAGTTAATAAATAGAGAAGCTTTGTTTTTTTGTTTCATTTTGTTTTTGTTTATTTGTTTGTTTTGAAGTCTAATTGTAAGGTCCTTACTCCTAATTGCAGAATGAAAGAGGAATTGGTATTCCATGTTCATTCGTATTGATACTTTCTTTCTTTGAACTGCTATCATACTTAGTTTAATAAAGTATATCGTTAATTTTCTAATTGTTTAAGAATTGATAACTTAATACAATGCTATTCTATTGTCAGGAAAAGTAATAAATATCCCCTGAACATATGACTTTTCTTTCTCATAAATCCATTGCAGTTTTTATTATTTTAAAGCAGGCAATCTACATATCATGATACAGTGCTGAAACTGTGCTTTTTAATGCCTACTAGATGCCAACTTTCATCGGTGTGTTTTCGTTAGTTCCACAGAGTCCTTGACATAGAGCAGCATATATTTTAGAATTCGAGTGCTGAGTAAGAATTGATTTTCTGTTACCTACTAAGTAAAATAACCAATCTAATCCTGTTTCCTCATCTATAAGATAAATACAATAGTTTTTCTGGTGCCCAGCTTACAAGGTTGTTGTAAGGATTAAATGACAGAATCCACGTGGCTTTCAGCACAGCTCCTGGCACATAGTGAACCCTTGAGAAAGTTTAGCTGTTATTATTACCACTGTTACTGTTATCCAATTTATCCTCCACAACACTATCTATTTACTTTATTTCCCTAGAAATATTTGCATGAGTCAAGTTAATGTCTCTTTCTAGACCTTTGTCACCAAAAGGTACGTGCATAGAAGCTGGCGCAGGTGTTTGGTGTGATCCATGACCATTTAGGGAAACAGAGTTCAGCAAGCTCATTCAGGGACTAAAATCCTGAGTCCTGTTTCACAACTGTGTTAGTTCACTACGTGAAATCAAGTCTTTCACGTGTCTCAAATTAGTCTCTTGGAATGGAAATGTTACCATAATTTCCATTTGAAACCAAGATTGAAATACAATGCATATATTAGTTGTTTCTCCATCCTGATTCCTAACTTTTGAGAGGAAGCCAAAACCTTCACATCCCTCCTGTGTGTTACTGCCTCACCTTCACTTAGAGTGAGAGGAGGTTGAGGTTGTATTCTCTCCTTCTAGAACGATCAGTTTTCAAAAAGTCATATTCTCTTCCTGCAGCGCCTATCTCCAAGCTACAAAAAGGGTCTCTGGCCACCGTGTCAGGAAACTAAGAATGGCTCATAAAAATCCTGACCTGGGAAAGAGCAGTTTGTGGTCCCAGCTCTGTCTTGTCGGAAGACTAAGCTGGCAGTCACATCTATTGCGACTACTACATCTATTTGGGTGGAGCACCACCTGGTAGTTCATGCCTGTGTGGGTTAAGAGGAAGTTATGCCAGCTTGCCTTTGGGGCAGCTTTTCCCTTTTGCCCATGAAGATAGGAAGGAAGAATTGTAGAAAGTAGTGAGTATATCAAGTTCATTTACTCTTAAGAAAACGTGATATAAGCATATTGCCTTCATAGTGGTAAACATGATCGTTATTACTACTTTGCTACTCCAGAAATATATCCAGGTTATCAAAAGATAAATAAATCGTTTTAACTGATAGTCAAAAAGAAAGTAGAACCTTTCATTTTTCTCTCAAAAGAACAAAAATTAAATTTATACTAGTAGATGGAAATGATTCTTTTATAAATGGTATCTTTTTACACATACATCACAATCTAAATTAATACTGATGTCATCCACAAGTATAGATACATGATACTTCCTGAAATTTTCTTTTCCACTTGAATTCTCTGTACAATTACACATTAGAGTGATATGCGAGTTTCAGTAAACTAATAGATGGCATGTATTAGGCTGCGTTACTTCCTCTTTAAATCTACTCTGCATTCTTCTGCTGTATACATTTCCAAAAAAATATCACTGGTTCACTGTCGCTTTCCTGATTAAAAAAAAAAAAATTCTGTAGCTTTGAATTGCCTAAAGGAAAAACCATTTTATTATGCACAGTCAGCCTTTTCATAAATTAAATTCTACACAATCTGGTTCCAAATTTTCTTTCTGAATTCCCCATTGCAGTCTGATCATTCATTGTTGTCATAAAGGATTCTGTTATCAGCCTTTTCTTCTCTTCTTCCAGCATACGCCAAATATACAAATAGAGAAATGAAATCGAATAATATCATAATTCTATTATCTTTTCTTTTTTCTGTCCTATGTAACCCTATGACACTTTCTTTCTCTTCTTTGAGATCTTATACTTTTCTGAAAATGAACATTTTAAAGTTGTCTTTGGGATTATAGTAGCCTTAGAAGAAGCTTAGTAATTATTTGATACTCTTCCTTTCAAAATGTAGAGCCAAGTTTCTTTCTGTTGTGACCTCTTAATAACTGGTTTCTAATGAATAGAATATGGCAGAAGGGGTGAAGAGTGATTTTAAAGAGTAGAACATAAAGAGGATTTTCTCCTTGACTTCTCTCTTGTATCATCTGCCCTGGAAGGAGTCAGCTGCTGTGTCATAATGATTCTCAACAGTACTATGGAAAAGGGAGAGAGAAACTGAGACCCTCAACCAATCGCTAACAAGGAACTGGAACTTCCTTTCAATAACCATGAGATTGAGCCTCCTTAGAAGCTGATCCTTCAGCCCCCGTCAAGGTAACTGTAACCTCAGCTAACATCTTGGCAGCAACTTCATGACTGGCCCTGACCAGAAACATGCAGTTAATTTATTCCCAAAATCTTGAACAACAGAAACTGTAAAATAATCGGTGTTTATTGTTTTAAGCCACTGTTTTAAATTCTGGATTGTACACTGTTTATGTTTCTTGTTACTTTAAAAATAGATCAGAATTATCAAAATTAATGCTGAAGATGCTGAAATCTGGCAATAAATAGAAATAAAATAACACTTTGCCTTTTTCCCTTCCCCTTTCTCTACCTTTGGGGACTTGGAGGTTACCTTTACGTGAAAGGAAATCATGTCTATAGAGTATATGCAGTTTTTTTGTTTGTTTGTTTTTTGTTTTGTTTTGTTTCATTTTGTTTTCAGCAGAGTCTTACTCTTTTACCCAGACTGGAATGCATTGGAGCAATCTTGGCCCACTGCACCCTCTGCCTCACAGGCTCAAGCGATTTTCATGCCTCACCTTCCCAAGTAGCTGGGATCACAGATGCACACATCACACCTGGGTAATCTTGATATTTCTAGTAGAGATGGGGTTTAGCTATGCTGGCCAGGCTGTTCTCAAACTCCTGTTCTCAAGAGACGGCCTGCCTCAGTCTCCCAAATTGCTAGAATTACAGGCATGAGCCACTGAACCTGGCTAGAGTGTACATATTAAATTACTGGTTATGGTAATCATTTTTCTCTTCCATTGGTTTGGGTACTAATTAAGCAACTCAATGTAATTACTTCATATTTAAAGCATAAGAGCCTGATCCTTCTAACAGACTCTACTGTCCTCTGTCCCTCAGCCACTGGGAATCTTGTTTCCTATTTTCTTCTTTGAGATGGTCTACCTTTCTTCCCACCAAGCCAAATCTTGCAACTCAATAAAATATATTTTAGGTCCAAACCCTTTGACAAAGATTTCCCTCATCAACCTTCTTATTTTAAAGCAAGTTTTCCATTTTGTTAACTTGACATATGGCACTTTGTTTTCATATTTTTTGATGCATATTAGTTACTTCCTATTTTTAATTCTTTTTGAGTAGATGCCCTATCACTGTGTTATATTTATCTTATGTGTTCCTGTTTTTCCCATATCTTCAAGATTCAGGACACTGGTGTTAGGCATGGTTAATTTTTGTTGTTGTTGTTGTTTTTATTATACTTTAAGTTCTGGGATATATGTGCAGAACGTACAGGTTTGTTTCATGAGTATATACATGTGCCATGGCGGTTTGCTGCACCCATCAACTCATCATCTACCTTAAGTGTTTCTCCTAATGCTGTCCCTCCCCTAGTCCCCCAAACCCCAACAGGTCCCAGTGCATGATGTTTTCCTCCCTGTGTTCATGTGTTCTCAATGTTCAACTCCCACTTATGAGTGAGCACATGCGGTGTTTGGTTTTTGTTCCTGTGTTAGTTTGCTGAGAAGGATGATTTCCAGCTTCATCCATGTCTCCACAAAAGACAAAAATTCATGCTATTGTGAATAGTGCTGCAATAAACATATGTGTGCATATGTCTTTATAGTAGAATGATTCATATGTATCCTTTGGGTACACAACCAGTAATGGGATTGCTGGGTCAAATGGCATTTCTGGTTCTAGATTCTTGAGGAATTGCCACACTGTCTTCCACAATTGTCGAACTAATTTTCACTGTTACCAATAGCATAAAAGTGTTTCTATTTATCCGCATCCTCTCTAGCATCTGTTGTTTCCTGACTTTTTAATGGTCAACATTCTAACTGGCATGAGATGATATCTCATTGAAGTTTTGATTTGCATTTCTCTAATGACCAGTGATGATGAGCTTTTTTTCATATGTTTGTTGGCCACATAAATGTCTTCTTTTAAGAAGTGTGTGTTCATGTCCTTTGCACACTTTTTGGTGGGGTTGTTTGTTGTTTTATTGTAAGTTTCTTTAATTTCTTTGTAGATTCTGGATATTATTAGCCCTTTGTCAGATGGATAGATTGCAAAATTTTTCTCCCATTCTGTAGATTGCCTGTTCACTCTGATGATAGTTTCTTTTGCTGTACAGAAGCTCTCTAGTTTAATTAGATCCTATTTATCAATTTTGGCTTTTGTTGCCATTGCTATTGGTGTTTTAGTCATGAATTCTTTGCCCATACCTGTTTCTTGAATGGTATTGCCTAGGTTTTCTTCTAGGGTTTTTATGATTTTAGGTTTAAAGTTTAAGTATTTAATCCATCTTAAGTTAATTTTTGTAAAGCATGAAGACAAGATTAAAGAAAAAAGAATAAAAAGGAATGAACAAAGCCTCCAAATAATATGGTACTATGTGTAAAGACCAAACCTATGTTTGATTGGTGTACCTGAAAGTGATGGGGAGAATGCAACCAAGTTGGAAAACACTCATCAGGATATTATACAGGAGAACTTCCCTACCTAGTAAGACAGGCCAACATTTAAATTCAGGAAATACAGAGAATACCACAAAGATACTTCTCAAGAAGAGCAATCCCAAAACACATAATCTTCAGATTCCCCAAGGTTAAAAATGAAGGAAAAAATGTTAAGGGAAGCCAGAGAGAAGGGTTGGGTTATGCACAAAGGGAAGCCCATCAGATTAAGAGTGGATCTCTCTGCAAAAACTCTACAAGCCCGAAGAGAGTAGGGTCCAATAATCAACATTCTTAAAGAAAAGAATTTTCAACCTAGGATTTCATATCAAGCCCAACTAAGTTTCATAAGTGAAGGAGAAATAAAATCTTTTATAGACAAGCAAATCCTGAGAGATTTTGTCACCAACAGGCCTGCCTTACAAGAGCTCCTGAAGTAAGCACTAAATATGGAAAGGAAAAACCAATACCAACCATTGCAAAAGCATACCAAATTGTAAAGACCCCCATCAACAGGATAAAGAAACTACATCAACTAACGGACAAAATAATGACAGAATCATCAAAATGACATGATCAAATTTACACATAACAATATTTACCTTAATTGTGAACAGGCTAAATGCCCCAATTAAAAGACACAGATTGACAAATTAAATAAAGAATCAACACTCATTGGTGTACTGTATTCAGGAGATCCATCTCATGTGCAAAGACACGCATAGGCTCAAAACAAGGAGTGGAAGAATATTTATCAAGCAAATGGAAAGAAAAAAAAAAGCAGAGATTACATTCCTAGTCTCTGATAAAACAAACTTTAAACCAACAAAGATCAAAAAAGACAAAAGACAAAAAAGGACATTACATAATGGTAAAGGGATCGATGCAAC
This sequence comes from Saimiri boliviensis, assembly GCF_048565385.1. NCBI lineage: Eukaryota > Metazoa > Chordata > Mammalia > Primates > Cebidae > Saimiri > Saimiri boliviensis. The sequence continues at coordinate 74,355,745 of NC_133453.1, forward strand.
AGGAAGAGCTAACTATCCTAAATATATATGGTGTTTGGCATGGTTAATCTTATGCAGAAATGACAATGTTTCTTGATCAATGTTACTTGTACAGACATTTTCTAGGCACCAAAACCCCAGGTGACGTTAATAAACGAGATTTTTACTAATTTTTAAACTCCAATTTATCGAAAAACAAATTAGAAACATTTTCAAGTGTTATGGCTAGTATAAATGAATGTTCTGAGTAACACTTCCATGCTTTGGTACAAGAACTGAAAGATAAATAACAGAATTGTTTCTCTCCGTGTAATAAGAAGGATGATGAGAGAAAGAACAACCTTGGTTCAAAAGGTAATTTAGGGTTTTTGTGTATTACAATGATCTAAACTGTACAATCATGAATAATGGACAATAGGAAATGGCCTAGATTTTAAAAATGCAAAATACTCTTCAGCTGAACATACTTTTTTATGATTACATTATATTTTAATGAAAATGAGAAAAATGTTTTTTGCTACATACCACTAGATTTCCAATCACCATGACCATCATGAAGACAGTAAGGCACATGGTTTGGCCAGCAACCTCCATACAATCCCACATGGTCTCTATCCACTCTCCACACAGCACGCGGAACACAATCAGGAAGGAGTGGAAGAAGTCATGCATGTGCCAGCGTGGGAGTTCACAATCATTGGAAATCTTGCAGACACATTCTTTGTAGCTCTTACCAAAGAGCTGCATGCCGACCACGGCAAAAATGAAGACGATGATGGCCAACACCAAGGTGAGGTTTCCCAGAGCCCCCACAGAATTGCCAATGATCTTTATTAGCATATTCAGAGTTGGCCAGGATTTTGCCAACTTGAAAACTCGGAGCTGGAAATAAAAGCAAGAACAGTGTTAACGCTCTGAATTTCTAAAAACAATATGTAATTTTATTTACATGGCAAATTTACAGGCAACTGTCTCAATTATAGAGTCATGCTTCATTTATTTGTCAAACTATTACTAACAAATATAGCAGTTACTTGCTACCATATAGGCTTTATTTTTTAGTCCAAAATGGTCCATACTGTAAATAAAATAATTAAATCACGCAGTTTATAAACTGGCATTTTAGTAAGATACATTTAATAAGATACAAATTTTCCAGAATTCTACATAAGCATATGTAATATACAGCTTTGTTTCTCCTTAAAGAATTAAGATATTTAAGATTAATGGTGGTAAATTAGCAGAGCTCCAGTTTCAGAGAAGTAGAAACTCTCATTATTTTTAAAAGGCTAAAACGGATATCGTTTTCGGCATATTTAAAATATCGTGCTGAAGTGCACAAGTGAAAATAATATCAACACTTAAATTTCATAAAGTACAAGCAGAAATGAACTAATTTCTTTAGATCGTTTTAATCTAGATTTATGTTTAGCTTGCTGTAACTTTAGGCTATATTTTAAACATATATTTAAAGAAAAAGTACTTAAACTTAAATAAAAAGCTTGACTTTTTTTAACCTTTATGTCTTCAAAGACTTAATTCAGTGTAGTATGTAAATGTCTCTCTCATTGTGTTTAACATATTGGTTGTATTAGCTTTAGAGGTTGCTGAAGTACCGTTTATGGTTAAACAGCAGCAGCATTTTATTTCTGATGCTTCAGTAAATGTCAGGCTGAAAGTAGTGCATTATTTAATGGCATCACAGTGACCCAAAGGAGGAAATACATGCACCAAAGTATTTAATTTATTCCAGAGAATAACTTATGCAAAAGAGCCTGACATACTAAGATTCTAATGATACTATGCTTCCTATTTCCCCTAACTGCATCACATTTTCATGAAGGTTTACTAAATATTTTTAAGTTCTTTCCCATATCACTTGTTTTATCATTTTAAATTTTTGTCCTGTTTTTTGTATCCTTTTAGTTTTAAATTAGATACACAACTATCTTTGAGGACTAGGGAAGGAAACTATAGTTCTAAGGATCACAATTCAAATTTGAACATTGAAAGCAGCAAGGGAAATTGTAAACAGATTTCTTGACAAAGTCTCCTGCGTAATCACTCTTAAGGTAAATCATCTATAGGACTCTGTTCTTAATAACCATGTACAACCACTGTTAATTGAAAATAAATCACAAAAGTTAGAGTCAACTCAAAGTAATGGTATCATAAAACTTATCAAACTTTCATTGGAAGTGTGTCAAGTGATATTTTGTCTCTGAATTTTAAAATCTAATCGTTTTTATAAAGGATCAAAGAAATATACTTTCTTTAACAAAATGCAGTTTGATTAACTAAAAGAGTGGATTTGGTGATATCCTGATATGGCAGCTGTCGCATGGGAGCTCAGTTTCCTTATCCTTCTCCCTTGTACACTGTCTGTTGTCCTAACTCTTTCTTCTATGGGGCCAAGGTGAGCAATGAGCAATTCCATAATTCTTAGTCTCTGACAGAAAGGGCAGCTCATCTTAGGTCCCAAGGAAGCATTGTGCACAGCTATGCAAACCTCAGGTAACTGAGAGTTGACCATGGTGTTGTTGAATTGTGATTTGAGTTTATCCGTGATTCCCTTTTCCCCCTTCCCATTAACCTTCCATTCAGTAACTAAGAAGAGAACTGTAGACTATTCATTTAAGTAAACTTTGTCTATTTAAGTGAACTTTATCTATTAAAGCTATGATGAAGAAGAAACTACCGTCTGGTGGTAGGGCCATCCAATTTGTTTTAGAAGTGTATTCAAATGCTATTAGAATGATGGGAAATCTTATCATTATTACTAGATGAGAATGAAGACTAATTAATTACAAAGTAAATTTTATGAACACTCCCAGTTAATTTACCAGCCGGAATGATCGGAGAACTGACAATCCTTCCACATTTGCCAAACCAAGTTCCATTAAACTAAGGCTCACAATAAAACCATCAAAAATGTTCCAGCCTTCTTGAAAGTAATAATATGGATCCATGGCAATTATCTTGAGAAACATTTCTGCTGTGAAGATCCCCGTGAAGACCTAAATGAGAAGTGTAGTTTGTTCTATGAGCAAATACTCTTGAAATGTAATTATTGAGCAATTCAATTTATTCCCAACAAATATAAATTAAATTCTGATTTTTAAAAATTGATTTAGGTCCAATAACTTGGTATTCTCAAATGCTTTGCATTCAAATCAGTATTTAATTGTTCACTATATATGTTTAACAAGTGATAAAAAGTACATGGATTAAGACAATAAAATTATTATTATTTTCATACGAAAGGTGCAACTGGCTCGTTGTGATCAACTGTTTGGCCCTGCCTCTGATCTCTCTGGCCCTCCAAAAACTTACCAAATGATTACCCAGCAGTGTGGGCTTCTATCGCCAAACCAAATAAATTGGTTCTCTCCCCAGGCCCTGCAGATGAGACTGGTGCTAAAGAGATGTCATGTAAGCTGTAATAAACATGCTCACGGGTAACTCTAAAGATAGTGAGAATTCTTTAAAAAAAATATCCTTTTGCTGGCCAAAGGGAAGCAGTATTTTTCATTCTCTATTTCTATTATCTACAACTATGTCAAACTTTGGCTTCTGCACATAATCTCAGCCATTTTTCTTAGTGCCTTACCATCTTAGAAGTATAGTCTGAGTACTTCAGCTTCTTAGAGGTGATAAAAGTCAGCAAACCTGAATTTAATGTTTCTATCAGACTGCTTACATCCATAACTGTGCTTTGCCTTTCTCTTCCTGTTAAAATGAAAGAAATGCCCCTGTTTTGAGCTAATATCTCAGATTATGTTGTGTGTCTCCTTTGGACTTTGCCAATAATTTGTTCTCAATTAACCAACGTCTTTCTATTACTGGCTACTTTCTGTTTTTTACAGAAAGCAACAAATAACAAGTCCTTCTCTCCATTAAAAATACCACTGTCATCAAACTCTCCTTGCACTCTACTTCCCCTTCTAGCTCCTCTTCGGTTATATGCTAACTCAGGAAATGGAATCTTTACTTATGGCCAGATTTCTTTCAGAGATCGCATACTTGTCTACACCATCTAGTTCCCTTCTTCAACTTACTCCACAACCACCAAATGACTTTAACCAACTTCACCAGCAAAACTAACATCATCAATAAATCCAACTGAAATTTTTTAACAATTATCTTGCTTGCTTGCCCTTTTAGAAGCTTTGGGCATTGTTTTCTGTTCTTTGTTCACTGAAATATTTTCTGACCTGGGCTTCTTTGATCCATACCTCCCTGGATGCTACTCACTTGATTTTCTTCTTCTAAAAACTCATTTGATACTGGATTTATTCAGAACTCTTTCTGTCTATGCCCCTATTACTTTAATTTTCCTCTTATAATAAGTTACATTTTTATAATAATTTTGTATTTCAAAATGTATTTCTCTGTTCAAGCATACCTCCTAAGCTCTAGAACTACATACCCACCTGCCTATTCAATACCTACCTTTGAAAGACTATCTCCCAAGTACCTCAAATTCAACAAGTTCAAAATTCACCTTACTGCTTTTTCTGCACAGTCTTGCTTCTCTTCTGATACATGCCAACTCAGTAAATGGAATCTCTCTCTATCTGTATAGCCACCTCAGAAACCTGACAGTCTCAGTGACTTTTCCAAATACCTCTTGAATACTTTAGTTGAAATTCACCAACGTGCATACTTTTTCTCTTTTTTTTTTTTTTTTGTTGAGTAGGGCTCCATTGTTTGACTGTTTCATGAACATTTAAATAATAGACGATAGCACTTTTTGTCTTTTCCAAGAAACTTTTGCCTACCCCAAGGTCTCAAACATGTCCTCCCAGGCTTTATTTCAAACGTTTCATCGTTTTAGCTTTTATGCTTAGTCTACAATCCACATTGATTCTGGCATGTGGCATGAGATTGAAGGGGAGGTTCATTTATTTTCGAAATATCTATTTAAGTGTTCCCGATATTTTGTTGAAAAAACTTTCTTTCTTCTATTTCATTTCTGTCGTGTCTTTGTTAAAAAAAAAAATCCATTGACATATAGTTTGGATCTCTTTATGAATTCAGCATTATGTTCCACTGATATCTTTGTTTATGCCAATACTGCAGATTATTGATTAGTACAGTTTTACAATAAGTCTTAAAGTCAGGTATGGTAATGTTTTCATTATTCTTTTATCAGTATTGTTTCAGCAATTTTAAGCACTGTGTATTTGCATAGAAAGTTAGTCATCAATTGCTACGAAGAAAAGCTGTGACATTTTATGAGGATTAGGTTGGTTGATAGATACCCTTGGGTATAATTAATTTCTTAATAATATTGAATCATCCATTGCATGAACATGGCGTGTATATTTCCATTTGTTTAAATCTTCTGTAATTATTCTCAGCCATGTTTTTAGGTTTTTGGTGTAGGCGTCTTGAAATAATTTGTTAAATGTATTACCAAGTTGTCTGTATTTTTTGATATAATAGTAAATAAAATATTTAAAATCATTGTTTAGTTCTGGTAACTGTTATCTATAATATGATCATGTTGATGAAATAAAGACATTTCTATCACATTTCAATATTTATGCATTTTATTTGTGGATTTTTTTCCTTTACTTCAGTTGATAGAACTTCCAGTACAAGGTTGAATAAAAATGATAAAAACAGGCATAGTTGTCTATTTTAAGGTGCAAGAACTCAATTTTTCTAAGGGGTAAGAATTTACTACTTCAATATTTCACTAATAGTAAAGTATTATGTGTAGGGTTTTCTTAAATGTCCTTAACAACTTGAGAAAGTTGCTTTCTATTCTTAGTTTCCTGAGGGTTTTTCTCACAAATGGCTGTTAAGTTTTGGCAGATGCTTTTCTGCATTTATTGAGGCTTTACTTTATTCTTTTTTTTTTCTTTTTTTTGATGGAGTCTCACTCTGTCACCCAGGCTGGAGTGTGCAGTGGCACAATCTCGGCTCACTGCAACCTCCGCCTCCCAGGTTAAAAGTGATTCTACTGCCTCAACCTCCTGAGTAGCTGAGATTACAGGTGTGTGCCACCATGCCCAGCTAATTTTTTGTATTTTTAGTAGAGACAGGGTTTCGCCATGTTGGCCAGCCTGGTCTTGAACTCCTGACCTCAAGACTCACCTGCCTCAGCCTCCCAAAGTGCTGTGATAACAGGCGTAAGCCACTGTGCCTGGCCATGCTTCCCTTTATTCTTTTAGAGGTAATATGGTCAATTAATGGATCTCTTTTCAATTGTCAAATGAATCTTGCTTTTCTGAGATAATCCCCACGTGTTTAAGAAGTTAAGTATTTATTACTTTTTTCTCTATTACTGGATTTTATTGATAATATTTTGCTAATGACTTTTTGCTTTTGTGTTCATGATGGATATTTTCCTGTAATTTTCTATGTAGAATTAATATTGTACCACTTTATGTAAAATATTCTAATGTTTTCATATATTCTACACTTACATATGTTATAAATCTCTCCCTTAAACAATCAGGTGTCCTTATAAAAAAATTACCACAGGAACAGAAAACAAAATACTGCATGTTCTCACTTATAAGTGGGAACTAGACATTGAGTTCATAGGAACACAAACAAGAGAACAGCAGACACTTGAGAGTGGAGGGTGAGAGGAGGAAGAGGATCAAAGAACTACCTGTTGGGCACTGTGCTTATTTCCTGGGTGATGAAATAATCTGTATATCAAATCCCTGTAATACACAATTTATCTAAATAACAAACCTGTATATATACCCAGGAACCTAAAATAAATGTGAAAAAATTTAAGGAAAAAAAGAGAATCTTTCATATTTACCCACATTTATTCATATCTGGTGACCATCATTCCCAGAACCAAATTTCAATCTGATATTTTTTCCATTTGGCCTAAAGAACTTCCATTAGCATTTCTGTCTTTCTTTTCTTTTCTTTCTTTCTTTCTTTCTTTTTTTCTTTTTTTTTTTTTTTTTTTTTTTTTTGAGATGGAGTTGGTGTTTTGTTTTGTTTTGTTTTGTTTTGTTTTGTTTTGTTTTGTTTTGTTTTGTTTTGAGATAGAGTTGCCCAGGCTGGAGTGCAATGGCACGATCTTGGCCCACTGCAACCTCTGCCTCCCAGGTTCAAGTGATTCTCCTGCTTCAGTCTCCTGAGTAGCTGGGATTACAGGCATGTGCCACCACACCCAGCAAATTTTTGCATTTAATTAGAGACGACGTTTCACCCTGTTGGTCAGGCTGGTCTCGAACTTCTGACCTCGTGATTCACCTGCCTTGGCCTCCTAAAGTGCTGAAATTACAGGCGTGAGCCACTACACCCAGCCCTTAGCATTTCTTGTAGTATAGTTCTGGTGGTAATAGGTTTTTTCGGTTTTTGTTTATCTTAAAATTCTTTATTTCATTTTAATTTCTGTTGTATAGTTTCACTTTCTGTAGAATAGCAGACTTTTCTTTCTTTCTTTTATTTGGCCACTTTCTTCTGGCCTGAATTATTTCTGGTAAGATGTTTGTCCCATGTATACAGTAAGTATTTTTCTTCTGGTTGTTTCCAAAGATATTTGTTACTGTTGTTGTTTTCAGCAGCATGACTGAGATGTGCCTAAGTACGGTGCCAAGCACCATTTGTTTAACAGACTTCTTTCCTTAATAAAATTATCTGGTAGTCTTGTTGAAAGTTAGTTTAACATGATCACTAAAATTTTATAAGTTAATATTAAGGTCTGCAAGTTAACATTTTTCATCAACTTTGGGAAACTTTTTTGGCCATTGTTTCTTCAAATATTTGTTCTGTTCCATTCTCTCTGTTTTCTCCTTCTGATCCTCCCATTATATAAATATTTAGATTACTTGATATTATCCCATAGTATAATTAGAATCAATTCATTTTTCCTTTCAATTCTCCAGTGCTCAAATTGGATAATTTCTATTACTGTGCTTCGAGTTAACAACCATTTATTCTGACATCTGCAATTTTCTTTTAAATATATCCAGTTAATTTTTCATATTAGAATGTGTACTTTTCAGTCACAAAATTTCTATATTATTCCTTTTTATAGTTTTTGGTTTTTTTGCTCATATTCTCCATATGTTTTTCCTTATGATCACATTTTTTCCTTTAAATTGCTCAACATACTTACAATAGCTCCTCCAAAGTCCTTTTTTGTTTATTCTAACCATTCATGTCCAGCTCTGTTTCTACGTACTGCTTTAATCTATTAACTATGAGCCACATTTTCCTATTTCTTCACATATCATATAGTTTTTCATGTGACATGGATATATTTAATATTGGAAATACTTCAATCCTGGAAATCTATCCTCTATAAGTTAATACAGCATTATGAAATATGATATATATAAGAACATTTACTGCAACATGGGCGTGAAGTACCTGGAATCAACTTGAGCATCCATCAGTAGGCGACTGGATTAAAAAATAGTGATACGTGCATACTATGAAATATTAGTATACAATACAGTGACTTGTATTATATTCACAGAGTTGTACAGTCATCACTATTATTGAGTTTAGAACATTTTCATCGCCTTAAAAAAAATGCATATCCCTTAGTTAGTTGTTGCTCCCACTTACTCTAATCCCTGCTGCCTGGCAACCCCTCATCTACTTTCTTTCTCTATGGATTTGCCTATTTTGAACATTTCATATACATGGAGCAATATGATATGTAACCTTTTGTGACTGGCTTGGTTCACTTACTATGTTTTCAATGTTTATTCATGTTATAGATTGTAGTTAATACTTCATTCCTTTTTATAGATGAATAACATTTTATGGCATGGATATTTTGTTTATCCATTCATCAGTTGATAGACATTTGGAATGTCTTTAAATTTTAGTGTTATAAGTAATATTCTATAAGCATTCATGTGGAAATGTTTTTAATTCTTTTAGATACATATCTTAAAAAATTACCAAAATTGCCAGGTCATATGATAATTCTACCCTAAACATTTTGAGGAACAGCTAAATTATTATCCAAAGTGTCTGCATCATTTTATATTCTCAACAGTAAAGTATAAGCATTCCAATTTCCCACATCCCTGACAAAAAATGATATTGGCTTTTTTTCTGATTATAGCCATTTTAGTGGGTGTGAAGTGGTATCTCATTTTAGTTTTGATTTGCCTTTCCCCAAAAAGCAGTGATTCGGACCATCTTTTATGTGTTTATTGAGCTTTTGTATATCTTCTTTGTCAATATGTCTATTCAAATATTTTTATCATTTTTTAAATGAGTTATCTAATTTTTTGTTGTTGAGTTATGGGAATCCTTTCTATGTATTAGATACAAATCATGATCAGATATCTGAGTTGCAAAAATCTTCTTCCATTCTTTAAACTGCCTTTTTACTTGATGATATTGTTTACAGTACAAAAGTTTCTAATTTTTAGAAACTCCAATGAATCTTTTTTCTTTTTTCTTTTCTTGGGTGTATTTTTGGTGTCATATCTAAGAAATCATTGCATAATCATAGATCATGAATATTTGCCTCTAAATTTTCTTCTAACAATTCATAGTTTTAGCTCCTACATTTAGGCCTGTGATCTATCTTAATTTTTATATATGCTATTAAGTAAGGTTTCAATTCCATTCTTTCTTATGTGGATATTCACTGTACAAGCACCATTTGTTGAAAAGACTTCTTTCCTTAATAAAGTTGTCTGGTAGTATTGTTGACGGTACAACAATGTAAATCTAACATAAATGTAAACATTTACTGTTGGAATTTCAATTAGAATCCACTGATGTATATAGCTATCCTTATGCCAGTACCAAACTATTTTGCGTACTTTTGCTTTGTAGTTAAGTTTTAATATTTGAAAGTTTCAGTTCTCCATCTTTGTTTTCTTATCATTAAGATTGTGTTAGCATATGGTCTCTTGCATTTTCATATAAAATTTATAGTCAATTTGCCACTTTCTGCAAAAGGCGGTTGAGATTTTTGATATGGAATTTTTTGATATGGAATGCATTAAACTTGTAGATTAATTTGGTGAGTATTGCCATGTTAGGTATTGCCATGTTTTCTTCTAATCTATGAATATAAAATGTGGTTTCATTTATTTAGTACCTCTTTAATTTCTTTCACCAATATTTTATAGCTTTCAGTATACATGTCTCACATTTATTTGATTAAATTTATTCCTAAGTAATTTATTATTTTTGATGTTATTAATAGAATTTTCCCAATTTTATTTTCTGATTGTTCATTACTAGTGTCTAGAAACATAATGGAGTTTTGTATATTGATCTTGTATTCTTCAATCTTATTTATTTGTTCTAACAGCGTGTGTGTGTGTGCGCGCGTGTGTGTGTGTGTGTGTGTGTGTGTGTATGTGTGTGTATTTTATAGGATTTTCTAAATACAAGATTATGTATTTGTTAACAGAATTTACTTCTTGCGCTCCAATATAGTTGCCATTAATTCTTTTTCTTCTCTTAATTCCCTGGCTAGAACTTTCAGTACAATATTGAAAACAAGTAGCAAGTTACAATATTGAAAACAAGTTACCTTCTTGACCTGAAGGTAAAAGCATCTAAAGCAACTATTAAGAATAATGTGAGATCTTTTGAGATGGGGTTTATCAGGCTGAAATTCTTTTCTATTTCAAGTTTGCTGAGTGTTTTTATTATGAAACACTTTGGCTTTTTCCAGTGTGATTTCTGCCTCTATTAAGATGATTGTGTCATTTTAAAAATTAATATGATGTATTACATTAACTAATTTTTTAATGTTGTTTCAACCTTGCATCACTGGGATAAATTTCACTAGTTCAGAGTGTATATTCCAAAATCTAAATATGCTGTGTGATTTCGTTTCTAGTATTTTGTAGAGGATTATTTGTGCCTATGTTCATATGGGATATGGCTGGTCTATATTTGTGTCTGTGTTCTTTTCTCTTAATGTTTTTATCTGGCATTAATACTGGGGTAGTTCTAGCTTCATAAAGTGGGTTGGGAAGTATTCCTTTGTCGTCTATTTGTTGAAACAGTTTGTTAAGGATTGATATTAACATTCCATTGAATATTTAGCAAAATTTACCAGTGAAACTGTCTGGATTCAGGCTTTTTTTGATGGAAACTTTTTTTTTTTAAATTGTGAATTCAATTTTTACTTTTTATAGGTGTATTCAGATATTTTATGAATTCTTGAGTCAGTTTTAGTAGTCTGTTACTTCCTAGTAATTTTTCAGTTTCACCTAGATTATCCAGTTTTCTGGTTTTATTATATTCCTTATCCTCTTTTTTTTTATTTCTAAAAGATCCATGGTGATTTCTTCTTTTATATTTTTAATTTTAAGACTTTTGTATTCTTTTTTTTTTCCCTTGGTTAGCCTAGCTAAAGATTTGTCACTTCTGCAGATTTTTTTCAAAGAAACAGCTTTTGGGATTATTGATTTTTCTCTATTGCTTTTCTGTTCTTTATGATTTGTCTTCTGCTAATTTCAGGTTTAATTTGCTCTTCTTTTTCTAGTTTCTTAAGGAGGATCTTAAATTATCAATTTGAGAAATCTTCTGATTTGCCATAGGTATTTAAAATATAAATTTGTCTTTAAATACTGTTTTAGCGCCCTCATTAATTTCAGTTTGATTTGTTTTTATTTTCAGTTATCCTAAAGTATTTTCTAATTTCTCTGATGATATCTTCTTAACTCATCGGTTTTAAGAGTAAGTTGTTTAATTTCCATATATTTGTGATTTTCCACACTGACTTGTTACTAATTTCTAATTTCATTTTCTTCTTTATCAGAAAAATGCTGTTTTATTTTAATTTTTTAAACTTAATTGAGGTGTGTTTTATAACCTAACATATAATGTATCCTGGGAATTTCCCATCAGCATTTGAGAAGAATGTGTATCCTCCCTGCGGATTTCCTACTATTCCATAATTCACCTCAGATACAAATCTAACATTCCTTTACACATAAGACAAGCCCCAGCTTGAATTGTCTATCAATTGTTTATTTCTTTCTAGTATTCATCCTCCTTCTGGTAATGGTATCCTAATTTTTGTCTTCATAATTCCACTCATTTATGCTGCCTCCAGTGATAATATATAATTCTGATTTAAGTAAATATGTCATTAAAACCCTAGAGGTAGGGTAACTGACTGGTTTAGAAATGGTCATTTAACTCCAAAAAGGTCAATGATATTCAATTCATGGGCCTTAATGAAAGCTATTTGTTAGGAAGCACAATCTTTCTGTACATGAAGCTACATTAGTAGAACAAAAGTTGACAGAACCTTGTTAATAATAGGAAAATACCCAACTCATGAAGAAGGTCGCATATTGGGAAGAGGAGAGACAAGAAGCTGATTCCCAATGATGCTGGTTGAGAACCTGAATCTAGCCAGGTTGGAACCTAGAGCTAGTTCCAAATGGGCTTGAGTAACTTGGGATAATGAAGTCCCTTCATTTTTAATTAAGCTCATTCTTATATTTACCTCCAAAGGCTTTCTTCTTTCAATTGCCACCTTCCCTTTTTACTTTTTTTTTTTTTTTTTTTGAGATAATATTGAAGAGATTCTTACATAGGTCTAAGTTTGTACTAGGTAATATTATTGTCCTTTCCTACTATAAGCTTCTGTGATCTTTGCTTACAGCTCACAGCACTCTCTGAAATAGTTTTCAGAGTCTGATACAGCCTTTTATTTCTCTGTTAATTTCTTACAGATACAGTTTCCCAACTACAAAATACAGACAAATTATAGTAAACATCTTAAGACTGATTTTGTGGGAATCTAGAGAGAGAGATTTAATGTGAACCATTTAGTCCAATATCTGATACAAAAAATAAGTAGCCAACATATATCAACTTTATCATTTAATTTAGTTAAAACCTATCTGAAATATAATTCAAAAATATAGTGGTTACATCAGAGCCTAAAAATATTGTATGTTATACTTTAGACCATATTATTCATAATCTCTATATAACCTGTTTATATGTTCATTTATCAAGCTGGGAACTTAATAAGCATTTTATACTTGTATAAATATACTTTTTGCATGATTTTATTAATTTTGTCTCTCTGCGTAAGAACACTCTCATATCTATCACTATACTATATTGTAATATCAATATGTATCCAGTGAATGCTAACATATATTTTTTAAAAATTATATAAATAATTTCTAAATTTAATATTGCTAAGACTGTAGAAGAAACAAAAACAAAAAATAGTAATCCCCCATATATTGTTTCTTCCCTGCATAAATCATCTTGATATATTTACAAATGATATTTCAAAATTATCTAACTTGGGCGTATTTTATAATTTGCTTGGTAAATACAGACATGTCCTAAAAACCTATTCTAAATATCTTAGAGCACTATTACCTAAAACCTATTCTAAATATCTTAGAATTTATTATAGATTAGTGTCCTTGGAGGACAACTCAGAATCATCTTCTGATAAATAAGCAATTTAGCCGGGCGCGGTGGCTCAAGCCTGTAATCCCAGCACTTTGGGAGGCCGAGGCGGGTGGATCACGAGGTCGAGAGATCGAGACCATCCTGGTCAACATGGTGAAACCCCGTCTCTACTAAAAGTGCAAAAAATTAGCTGGGCATGGTGGCGCGTGCCTGTAATCCCAGCTACTCAGGAGGCTAAGGCAGGAGAATTGCCTGAGCCCAGGAGGCGGAGGTTGCGGTGAGCCGAGATCGCGCCATTGCACTCCAGCCTGGGTAACAAGGGCGAAACTCCGTCTCAAAAAAAAAAAAAAAAAAAAAAAAAAAAGCAATTTAAATTCAATTCTAAATCAAATTGTATATAAATTCTTTGACTCTTTTGCACTATGGTAGCAACATATTTTTGTTATTTAAAAAGGATGCTAAATATTTGATGTCAAAGTATACATGGCCAATTAGTTGGTATTTAATTTGAGAGCAATATGTAAAATTCACTAAAGCACTTATAAATTCTTTTAATAGGAAGAGAAACTCAATGTGGCTTACCAGGTTCCCAACAGACAGCACACTGCTGAACTGCTCCGTCATGGGATAGTGCTCCATAGCCATGAAGAGGGTATTTAAGACAATGCAGATGGTGATGGCAAGGTCAACAAACGGATCCATCACAACCAGATTGACAAGGTGTTTCACCTTTAACCATGGTTTACAACAATCCCAAATCAAACACATATTAGCAAATTTATACCAGCATGGTGGGCATTTCTGTCTGGATTCTTCAAGTTCTGGAAGAAAAAAAAGTTAGAATTCTCATGAAAACTGCTTACTTTCTACTAAGCAGTCTTTGGTTTAAATTAAAAGCTATTTTAAACATCTAAAGTTGTTAAAAGATATTATGGGTAAATCTGCTGGAGGAACAGGGAAAAATTCACAATAGGTTTGCTGTCGTAGAAAGGATCAGTCTAGAAAGGCTAATAAGCTTTTCAAATGTATCCTGGCTAAACATAGTTTCCAAGATTCTATTGGCAATACTAAACTGGCTGATACTTATCTTCAAGGCTGCCAGAAACTAATGAGTAGAACCTGCATTAAGTACACTTAAATCTCATCCATGTTCCAGATAGAGTGAGAAGCATATATGTTATCAGAGACATCTCAGGAGATGTCCTAAGAACCTTAATCAGTCACACTGAATGTCAGTTTCTTGGATTAGAAATGTTTTGGCGATCTTCTAATGAGATAATTTTGTCAGTATTGCCAGTCTCAGTTTAAAAGACTCAAATTAAGTTTTATTAGATTATAGGCTTGCATATTAGACTCAACAAAGTTCCATCTCTCTACATTTCTCATTTAACTAGAGAGCATAAAAGAAGAGAAATTACCCCAGCCTAAGAAACTGGAGTCCTCATTGTTACCATAAATCAACATTTCACAAAGCGGGACTCATGTATTACTGGAAAAATACAAAGGATTTTAGGTGAAACATACATATAATTTATACATTTTCATAGTATACATTTATTTTAATGTACTATTAATTGAATTATACATTTAATTTAATGTACTATTAATTGAATTATAAAATAATTCAATTATTCATTCCAAAAATATATAACTCTCATATCAAACCAAGTACATAAAATTTTATATTAAAATGCATTTATTCAAGGGAAATGTACAATGTGAAGAAGAATTTCAACCGAATATTGGAGAGAAGACAGAAATGCACAGATCTTTAAGGTGATACTCAAAATACTGAAATTTGGTAAATATTGGCAAAGAAATTTGGGGAATTAGGAAGTGAAAAATTGTCTATCTTCCTTTGTCAAGGTAATCTCTTTGTCAACTTACGAGCAAGAAAAATATGCAGCATTTGTTGTCTTCTGTCAATATCATTGCCGTACAACCTGTTACCTGTTCTGCCAAAAATGAGGCCATCACCTCTTAGTACTGAAATAGAGGCAAGGTTTCTTCTTTTTAAATCCATGGCATGGTTGACTCTACTCAGTCACTTTAATATTACCATGGCAACTGGAGCATCTGTACACATCTGGCACAATTTACTATCTACTAAACCTTGTAAGCGTGGAGCCAGCATATGAAAGGACAGTCACAATCACAGATAATAATTTTTCTTCTACATTTGCCACTAATTAAATCTGAAATACTATTTTCCTAAGTAAATTAATTCATTGCTTATTGTTTTTAACATCGCCATTAAAGATAGATTTTTCAATTGTGTCTTTGGATATTGAAATTCTTCTAGTGCAAAATTTGTTTTAATTTCTCTCAATATGTAATGTTGTAAACAATAAATAACATTTGATTTATAATTCAGAGAAAAAAATTAGTTAATAGGCACTAGTTATTTTGTAAATACTTCTAAACTCCCAAATAACCTTATATTTACATCAAAGGTAAAAAGAAGGTATTATTATTTACAGTAAATAACAAAAGAGAAACTACAAAATTTAATTTTGTCTGCACACTGTCATAATAAGACTTTTTCATTCCATGCCAGCTGTCATTTAGCAAACAAAGGGAAGCAAACAGGAATTGCATTGAAAAAAATAAACTGGAGAAAAGTTCCAAAAATGAAATTCAGCAAGTGTGGCTCATCTTGACAGTAGGAATAACCGGAACGAAGTTGTCTACGTTCTAAAATAAAATAATTCAATTATTCATTCCAAAAAAAAAGGGAATCTCACACTTTAAAACAAAGTGAAGCATTCAGGAGAGAACTGCAGCCACATCTCCATTATTTCTATGTGGGTCATCCACACTGAGAATCACTTGTAATAAGTCTGTGTCTTCTACTGGCTCACCTTGATTCTTTAGGTGCTTCTAACTCACCCTCCCACCATCCTTCACAAAGGTGTGACCAGAAAACATTTCTATGTGGTTTTGCATTTATAAAAATTTAAAAAGCAAATGATTCATTTTTGCTAATCCACTACAGCTTCATGAAGCATGAGGCTATCCATAACCCTGAACAATGGAGACTTGGCTGTAGTTAAAAAGAAGGAAAACAAAAATTGCCAACCGGATCAACAAGCCTGGTTCATAAGAAGGGAAGGTGAACTAAACAATGATCAGACTTAGAAGAAGGGATCTCCAAATAAAGAGATTATGTCAACCAAGAAAACTTTGCACCATTCTCAGAAACCAAAAAAGTTGGGGGGGGGGAGTTTGGAAGACTAGCTTAAGTCAGCTTGAGTATGCATGTATGTGATACTGCTAATAATCAGCCTTTACCAGTGTCACACTCAACGTGTCTCCATACAATTGAATAAAGAAAAGTCAGTTTTCATTCTAGATAATTGATAAAAACAGAATACAGACTTGGCCATCAGTCCTCACAAATATACAAATTCAAAAGCTCTGCAGATAATAAAATGAAAACACTCAGTCTTCAGCTTTCTAGGTTGCACTTATTTCTAGGACATCCTTTCCATCCTAAGCAACTCTGTGTCACGTAGTTCCATGGAGAGAGGTGTGGGTGCATTTATTTTGAACTCCAAATCTTAATTAATAGACAAGTCCAATCTTGTGAATATTTGATGTTTTGTAACATCTTATTTAGCTCAAACTTAATGCTATCAGAAGTGCAAAGCATGACTGTTGATTTAGACTTACCCTGTCTCCTTCTCTACTTCCTGCTTTAGGGAGCAGACATGCTGCTGACATCGGTAGCAGAACCACTGGCAGCTTCCTCTCAGTGGTTTTGCTATGGCAAGGAGCAGAAGGCCAGACAATCTTCAAAAGATTTACCTGGAGGGACAGGGAGGAGCAAGCTACTGGCAGCTGGGGGGAACAGGGAGTGCAAGCTAACGCAGGCGAGGTTGGGGAAGAACGCACTACAGTTTAATATTCCATTGAAATCAGTGAAAAGGTTTCTGATACTGCATTAGGACATTATGAAAATTGGGTCTTGTAATACTGACTTGTCTGTGACACACACGGTCATCTACACTGTGAGTTTATTTTTGGCTGTGACTTTCAGGCTTTTGGTATTGGTATTAATAGTATTATGAGATCTTTGCATAAAGACTGGAAAAGAATTATTCTGGGAATCTATCCAATCTCAAGAGAAACTCTACCAACAAGAAAAGCATGTGTATGCTTGCTCTCTTTCGCCTTCATTCTCCTTTTTAATTCTTCTCTGACACTTCAACACACACACACACACACACACACACACACACACACACACACACACTCATACACATACCTGGGAAGGAGTGCAAGGAAGAAGGTTTGTAAAGAGATAGGAAGAGAAAGAAATAGAAGGGCAAGGAAGGGGGATAGAATACATTTTACATGAAAATGTTTTCCAAGTAGTTGAAGTTCATAGTTGTTTGAATTCTCTTACAGTATGGAAAGGCAAAAACATGTGAATTAACAAAAATAACAACAACAAAGCAAAGAATAATTATAATATTTATTAACTATCTTCCGCATGCCAAGTACATCAGTGTTTTATCTAAGAAGGCTTATTTAATCCAGTCAACAACCTTATGCCTAAACATTATCATCCACATTTTATTGATGAGGAGACTGAAATTCAGAGTCATAAATTAACACAGTTAACACATGGCAGAGCCAGAAATTGATCACAGATTAAGCTGTCCCCAAAGTCTTTATTTTGGCATTCCGAGATCCAGACTTCTAAACATTATGTTAACTATTTAGATAAAATCTTCAACTAAAGAGAAAGCTGGTAAACTGTAAGAATCTGGTCAGAGAAAGGCAAAAGTAAAACTATAAAATTGTAAACACTTTGCTTCAAGAAGATTAATATTAAACCCTAATTCACATTTTTAATTTATATTTCTGGTTAAGTCATAGAATTGTATAACTTGTGTCTCAAGGAGTTAATGCAATCCAAAAGGGTTAGCGTCGTCATAAGGATAAGCATTTATCTTTACGTTCTTTTCAACATCATGCACACAACAAGTTTCAATGTTTAGAATTTAATGTATGAAAGTGGTGTTCAAAATATACCTTAAATTTACAGCAGCTTTCTGGAGAATAAATATAAAAAAAATCTATGCAAGATACTAGAATCCATGTGTTATGCACAGATTTTACTTTTACCTAGTAAAATGTATAATGATGATACAGTATCAAGTCAGAAAGGATTTTATTGGGATTTATGAAGTGTTTTTCATTCTTACCAAAGCACCAAGTAACTACGATGCAAGACTTTTGACATACCTTCCATGGTGTTGGTCAAAATACTGGCTATACTCATTGCTCTTTGTCTTGATGCAGGATCTTCCAACAAATCCATGGAAACATGATAAGAACTGGACCGTCTCTTTCTTATTTCTGTTTCAGTAGTTGTGCCCTAAAAATGAATTTCAGATGAAATAACCACTATTTTTGAAGGCAGCAAACCCCAAAGCATTCCTATAACTGGTGTTACTTAACTCAGAGTACTCCATACTTTCTCTGATATAAAAAGCTTACTAAGATATTGTTGGAATTATAATTCTCAGGGAATGTTTGGAAGTCCATCAGATTCTCAGCTTTTGGGAAGGCTTGAGTTTGCCAAGATCAGCTTTCCTATTCCTCCATCCCAGGGCTTTGGACTGGAGAGACCAGGCCTACTACTGAATAGATAGCCTGTTAGCATTTCAGCCAATCCTACTTAGGACTTCAGACAGAAACATATTGTTTCCTAATTTTCACGCAGGTTGAGTTTTTAGATCTTTATAGACATATATTCATGTAGTTTAATATATGAACAAAGATGTCGGAAAGTTTTCTTCATGTGCATCAGTAATATTTCCCCTAAAATGTGAATTCCAGTTGTAAAATGCGTTCTCATTTATTAGAGACAGGTAACATTTCCCAACATCCCTAATCATAACACTACATTTTAGAATTAATCTGTAGCTTTGTCTTGTATTTAGAAACAACTTTATCCACAAAACAATCCGCCCTTGGCATTGAAACTCTAATGTAAGGAGACAATACCAATGTGAGGGAATATGATTTTTAGTATTGATACAATGATCTGATAATCTCCTCTTCCAAAATAAACTCATCGGGATTTCAACATGGGCAAAAAGCTATTTCTACTTCAGGAGATCAGTGACGTGAATTATCTCAGGAGAAAAGGGTAAAGCTAAAGAATTTCAAATGCAGGTCTGAGTGTTAATAATAAATTTTAAATTTTTATTTGAGGGCTTTATTTCTAAAAGAACAATATTATCTAAATATAATAATATGATTAAAATATTATTTATTTTGGTCATATTCTATTATGGTGTGAACAATTAGCAGTATTTTATCTTTTGTAACCTGAATTATTCTAATGCATACATATTCAAAACCAAAATTTCTGCTCAATGGATATAATTGTCACTAATGGTAATAAACATTCATACAGGTCATTCTAAAATTAATTTTAAGGTAAAAAGAAGTAAGATTAATGAGAAAAGAAATAACCTATCTCTAAAAATAAAACTATTTTAATCAAAATGGTGCCTCTCAGAATTTGAAATATTTTGGCTTATCAGAAAGAGGCAAAGGTTTAAGAAGAAAAAAAAAAATAGGGTCACCTGAGGATCATCTAGTCCCTTCTGTTCTATACAGAACCACATGTACAACCCTAGATTCGTCTGATTTTCAAATAGATTCCAAAACTTCTAACATTACTAAGAAAGTTCTTAAGTTAAATTGCCTCGATTGAATTTATGTGTGAAGTACAGGAACTTAGGTGCTTTTGACAATGTCATTTGCCCATAGCTATTTATTTTCTATTGTCATTTCCTCTCTGCATCCTCCAAAAGCCTGCTTCATTTGTCTACACCTTCAGCTCAACTTTGCAGTAGTACAGTGAGTGCCCTGCCTCAAAGCACCTAAAATTGTAAGATTGAAGAATGAAGTTGAGGAAGTAGGAAATAAAGGGATCACACAAAGATCTGCTTCAAGCTGGCCCAACTTTGCCTTCAGAGATTTGTCCCATCCTCTATGATAGGAAGGGAGATTTATGATAATTATTGATAAATGCTAATAATTTCTGACAGACTGATATTCTCTCTGTATTTATGCATGGTAATGATAGATTTGTTTTTATTTACTCAGTTAATATTTATCAAGATCAGTGATAAACATACTTTATTATATATAATAATTATGTGGGATGTTTGTTGAAGAGGAAGATTCCCAGACCTTTTTCTCATTAGTGCTTTGGTCTGAATAGGTCTAGGTAGGCATAGGAATCTCTAATATTAAGAAGCATCTCATGAGATTCTGATGTAAGTAGTATGAAGATGAAGTATATTTTGAAAAAAATTGGTTAAAATGAAAGTGTTTAAGTGTTTATTTCCTTAACCATCTCTTCTTTTCAATTTGAAGGCATTAAAAATAACTCAGTGGGAGGCAATATTTCAGCACTGATAGAATGTAGGTTCAGTAACTAGCATGCCTGGGCTCAAATCTTAGCTCCACTATGCACAGGCCTCAGTTTCCTCCTCTGTAAAATTGGGATAATATTAGTAACTATCAAATAGGGTTGTTGTGAGGGTTAAATGAATTAACACATACAAAATGTTCCAGACAGTGTCCAGTACATCGTTAGCTATGAGCATTTTTTAAGAAGAGTTGATATTTTCTCTCTTTATTCTTCTGGTTTCTCCACTAAGAAGTTCTACTTTTCTCGTGATTCAACCTGACTACAGGATACCTGGACATTTCTCTAGTAGAAAGAGGTGGGGAGAGGCCATGCAAAAAATGTGAAGAAGATAATGACTATTTTACAATTCAAGATAAGAAGCTCTTCCATTAGGTGACTGAAAACTAACTCCATATCATTTTAATGTGGCTCAAAGAGCATGTCCAATGATAATAAATGGAGCTATGTAAAAAAAAAAAAAAGAAGACATTTTAATTTGCTATAAAATAAAATCAAGTGACATTGCCAAAAGATTTTTTTTCTAGCTAATGAAATTTTATTTAATACCAACATTAAAAGCATCTTATGGTTTATGAAGTAATTTCAATAATATAGTTTTATAAGTTTCTAGTATGTAGTTGAAACCCTTTTTTATATGGTTGATTTTGGACCACTTTGTTTACAATAAGAATTTATGACAGTAATATAAATATTGAAATCTGCTCTAAAAATGACAACCCATGATTCTGTACTAGGTACTTTTTGAGTGGCTTCTTCACTACACAAATTTACAATGGTTGAGGTCATTAGAGTGGATGCTAAAAAAGTTACAACACTCTGACCTGCAAAGAGAGGCAATGTTGCACTATGAGATTTAAATCTATTTAGTAATAGTATCTACTGCAAGTGGAAGTATTCAAACCTCCTTTTAAATGAACAACAATCACAAAATCCTTAAGATAAGTATTTAATTTGTGAGCGTTAATTTCCTTGGATTTAGTTTAATTATATGAATCAAACATTATGCTTGATAAATTGGTGCTTTGCTTTTTGGCAAGTTTCATACTATAGTAATAATGATGAAAGAATGCTTCTAATTATCTTCTCTGACAGCCAACCTAGATTTTAATTACTTTGTAAAAAAGTCTAAATAGAACAATTTGACAAGATAAGTTAATAGCTTGATTGAACAAACTCCCAGCCTCGGGACAACAAACTCAACAAAAGTCTTAGATGTGAAAATGGAAAAAACACTCCTGCTTGCATCAGCCACAACTCTCTTCCCATCAGCTGCAGTTTTAATTGGCCTCACCTCTGGCAGGAGCTGTCCAGCAGATGTGAGGGTAGAAGGACCCCCGACCAGGGAGACCACACCGTTGCAGTCCACAGCGCTATGCATCTTCCCGTTCATGGGCAGGATGGGGAGCACCCTGGAGGCGCGGCTGGCCTGGCTGACATTGCTGTGACGCCGTTCCCCATGTCTGTGCGGCACAAACAGAGAGTCTCTTCGGCTGTCATTGTCCTCGAAGGTGCTGTGCTCATCATCAGCAAAGTCATTCTCAGAGCCAACATCTTTTGTTCGACCTCTGAAGCTGAAAAGGCTCGCCCTACTGTTGCGTCTTGGAGAGAAAAGGGAGCCACGGATGCTCAGTAAAGACTATAAACAACAAGAGAAAAAACAAAAACCAGATGAACAGAATTAAGAGCTGGCATTCTGAAAAACACGAATCGATTCATGGTGTCATAATGGTTGACTTACTCAAGGATAAGTCATTGGACATGTGGAACCAAGGGCCCCTGTGATGACCGCTGGTGGCATTTTGGCAATTTCTACAAGGTTCACCTTTTCTATTTCACTTTTCCTTTTTCTCCTTCCTCCATTTTTCATCTTCTGCTCTCTTTTCTTCTACTCTACCCATACCCCAACATAGTCAGAAGTGTCCCCATAATATTGTTTTGTCCCGTTACTGGCATCTGCAAGTGATACTTTTGATAGACCCTTCTTTAGAAGTTAACTTCAGTTAACAATCCAATGGAAAACAATTAAACACAAACCTACCTTTAGATCCTTTGAAGTCAAAAATATAGCCAGTAAGAATTCACTAGTGACCACACCCTGATGCAAATCTTACCATAGAGGAAATATGATTAATCTTGCTAATAGGGACGTTTAATTATAGTACAAGGGGCAGCTTCTCCACTTCCCTTTGCATATTTTATGATGGTCTTCATGAATAAATTAAATCAAGCTGAACTAACTGTATGATTTATTCCCCAATTTTCATCCTTTTATCTGTCTCAAGAAATCTGAGGGCAATATTTACAAAAACTTAATATGCAGCCATAAAAAACAATGAGTTTGTGTCCTTTGTAGGGACATGGATGAACCTGGAAACCATCATTCTCAGCAAACTGACACAAGAACAGAAAATCAAACACTGCATGTTCTCACTCATAGGTGGGTGTTGAACAACGAGAACACATGAACACAGGGAGGAAACATCACACACTGGGGTTTTTCAGGGGGAAATGTAGGGGGACAGCCATGGATGGGGAGTTGGGGAGAGATAGCATGGGGAGAAATGCCAGATATAGGTGATGGGAAAGAAGGCAGCAAATCACACTGCCATGTGTGTACCTATGCAACAATCTTGCATGTTCTTCAGATGTACCCCAAAACCTAAAATGCAATTTAAAAAAAAGAATCTGATCACAACCACTTAAATTTTTTTAAAAATCAGTACTCTGATTATCCTTGAGAAATGCTCCTCAACTCTCAGACCAGGTAATGTGGGAGACCCTAACCTCAATTCCTGCTGGATCCAGGAATCCAGCAGGATTAGGGACATTGTCTACTAATGTCCCAGGCAATGGCCTAAGCCTAGGCAATCAATGTATTCTACATATAGTTTAAAGACAGGCATGGAATCCTGCTTGATCAATTGAAAGATATCCCTGTCTTTCACAACTGTTGAGGAAATGGTGATTTTTCACTTGAGGCAGCTAAAAATAATGGCTCTAAGTTTGGAGCTGCAGTGACATCTCGCCACCATGTGGGAGAAATCTGGATTCAGATATGGAAAAGGACAATGCTCATGGTAGCATGTCTTGAGCTTCTGGGTCCATTCATGCTTAAAGCTACTCACAGACATTATTTACATCATGTAATGCATTTTCTTTTTTACTTGCATTGGATTTAAGTGATTATTAATGGAAATAATACTAATTTCATCATTTAAGTATTGTTGGTTTGATCTTTTTCTTGCCAAAGGTTTAAAACCAATGAACACCATTATTTTATACTTATTAATATCTAGGTTTTTATATTTCTTTCTTTTTTTTTTAATTTTTTAGATGGAGTTTCGCTCTCGTTACCCAGGCTGGAGTGCAATGGCGCGATCTCGGCTCACCGCAACCTCTGATTCCTGGGTTCAGGCAATTCTCCTGCCTCAACCTCCTGAGTAGCTGGGATTACAGGCACGTGCCACCATGCCCAGCTAATTTTTGTATTTTTAGTAGAGATGGGGTTTCACCATGTTGACCAGGATGGTCTCGATCTCTTGACCTTGTGATCCATCTGCCTCGGCCTCCCAAAGTGCTGGGATTACAGGCTTGAGCCACCACGCCCGGCTATATTTATTTCTAAGTAATATGATTTGGCTGTGTACCAACCCAGATCTTATCTTGAGTTATCATCTCCCATAATTTTCATTGCTTGGGGAGGGACCTGGTGAGAAATAGTTGAATCATGGCAGTGGTTTCCTCCATACTGTTCCTGTGGTAGTGAATAAGTCTCAAGAGATCTCACGGTTTTATTGGGGAGAAATCCTTTTTGCTTGGCTCTCACTCTCTCTTTGCCTGCCTCCATCCATGTAAGATGTGACTTGTTCCTCTTTGCCTTCTGCCATGATTGTGAGGCTTCCCCAGCCACATAGAACTGTAAGTCCAATTAAAACTCTTTCTTTGGTAAATTGCCCAGTCACAGGTATGTCTTTATTGGCAGCATGAAAACAGACTAATATAGTAAATTGGTACGAGGAATGGGGCACTGCTGAAAAGATACCCAAAAATGTGGAAGTGACTTTGAAACTGGGTGATATGCAGAGGTTGGAACAGTCCGGAGGGCTCAGAAAAAGGCAGGAAAATGTGGGAAAGTTTGGAACTTCCTAGAGACTTGTTGAATGGCTTTGACCAAAAGTCTAATAGTAATATGGACAATAAGGTCCAGGCTGAGGTAGTCTCAGATGGAGATGAAGAACTTGTTGGGAACTGGAGTAAAGGTGACTCTTGTTATGTTTTAGCAAAGAGACTGGTGGCATTTTGCCCCTGTCCTAGACACCTGTAGAGCTTTGAACTTGGGAAAGACGATTTAGAGTATGTGGCAGAAGAAATTTCTAAGCAGCAAACATTCAAGAGGTAACTTGGGTGTTGTTAAAGGCATTCAGTTTCGTAAGGTAAGCAGGGCATACAAGTTCAGAAAATTTGCAGCCTGACAATGCAAAAGAAAAGAAAATCCCATTTTCTGAAGAGAAATTCAAGCCAGCTGCAGAAGTTTGCATAAATAATTAGCAGCTGAATGTTAATACCCAAGACAATGGGGAAAATGTCTCCCATTTTGCATAAGTAATGAGGAACTGAATGTTAATCCCCAAGACAATGGGACATGTCAGAGACCTTTGCAGTAGCCCCTCCCATCACAGGCCTGGAGGCCTAAGAGAAAAAAGTAGTTTTGTGGGCCGAGCCCTGGGTCTCATGCTGTGTGCAGCCTAGGACTTGGTGCCCTGCATCCCTGTGGCTCCAGCCATGGTTGAAAGGAGCAAATGTAGAGCTAGGCCCAGAGCTTCACAGGGTGCGAGCCTCAAGCATTGGCAGCTTCCACATGATTTTGAGCCTGCCAGTGCATAGAAGTCAAGAATTGGAATTTGGGAACCTCTGCCTTGATTTCAGAGGATGTATGGAAATGCTTGGAGGTACAGGCAGAAGTTTGCTGCAGGGGCAGGGCTCTCATAGAGAAGCTCTGCTAAGATGCTGAGGAAGAGAAACATGAGGTTGGAGCCCCCACACTGAGTGCCTACTGGGGCACTACCTGGTGGAGTTATGAGAAGAGAGCCAACATCCTCCAGACTCCAGAATAATAATAGATCCACCAGCAGTTTGCACTATGCAGCTGGAAAAACCACAGACGCTCAAAGCCAATCCGTGAAAGCAGCCAGAAAGGAGGTTGTACCCTGCAAAGCCACAGGGGTGGAACTGCCCAAGATTATGGGAACCCACCTCTTGCATCAGCATAATCTGGTTGTGAGACATGGAGTCAAAGGAGATCATTTTGGATATTTAGGATTTGACTGCCTTGATGGATTTCCAACTTGCATGGAGCCTGTAGCCCCTTTGTCTTGGCCAATTTCTCCTGTTTGGAATGGCTGTATTTACTAATGCCTGTACCCCCATTGTACCTAGGAAGTAACTATCTTGCTTTTGACTTTTCAGACTCATAGGTAGAAGGTACTTGCCCTGTCCCTAATGAGCCTTTGGACTGTGGATTTTGAATTAATCCTGAAATGAGTTAAGACTTTGGGGGACTATAGGGAAGGCATGATTGGTTTTGAAATGTGAGGACATGAGATTTGGGAGGGACAGAATGACACAGTTTAGCTGTGTTCCCACCCTGATCTCATATTGAGTTATATCTCCCATAATTCCCATTGTTGTGGAAGGGACCTGGTGGGAGATAGTTAAATCACAGCAGTGGTTTCCCCCATACAGTTCTCGTGGTAGTGAATGAGTCTCGAGATCTGATGGTTTTATGGGGAAAAACCTCTTTTGCTTGGCTTTCACTCTCTCTTTGTCTGCCACCATCCACATAAAATGTGACTTGCTCCTCCTTGCCTTCTGCCATGATTGTGAGGCCTCCCCAGCCATGTGGAATTGAACCTCTTTCTCTGGTAAATTGCCCAGTCTCGAGTATGTCTTTATCAGCAGAGTAATACGCTGACCAATATGGATGCTTTTTATTTTCTTTCCAGCTAAAGAATTGCTTTTTCTCAATAGTATCTGTGTCTATTAAATATCTTTAAACATTAACCACTATCTTATGTGATTCTATTCACTATTTACAGTAAGAAGCACTTCTAAGAGAGTTACTGCTCCCACAACAGAAGTCATCTCTCCTTTGGTTGTTCCCATGCTTTTTTATCCTATTAACTATCTTAATAAGATTCATTCTTTCACTGTTTTCCATACAAGCAGTTATTTTTAAAGCCTTAGACCAGGAGTCCCCAAACTTTTTACACAGGGGGCCAGTTCACTGACCCTCAGACCGTTGGAGGGCCGCCACATACTGTGCTCCTCTCACTGACCACCAATGAAAGAGGTGCCCCTTCCTGAAGTGCGGCCGGGGGGAGGGGCAGATAAATGGCCTCAGGGGGCTGCATGCGGCCCAAGGGCCATAGTTTGGGGACGCCTGCCTTAGACTATCCATCTTCTTTCATGTCTCCTTTCTCTCTTTTCACAAGGAACTTTAAATTAGCTATGAAGACATAACAGTTCTAGGATGTGTGACCTATTGCTCATCATTAGCTGAAAAAGAAAGGCAAACAATACATGCTTGGCAATAAAGAATGTTTGTATCTCTTTCAGAGAGAGTTTATATTTTAACCGCTAGAACCCCATTCAATTGGAGCCATAGAAGGGTTGAAAGAAAGTATGTTATAAAATTGCGTGTTTCTCAAGGAGCGTGGATGAATTAAGCCATACAAAGGCATAGTTTACATGTGAAAGCTATATGAGAAGTGATCGTGGCCCATCTGTTAGCATCAACTTCTATTGCTGACATTAATTACATAAATGCATAGTAATCAAGTGCTGTAACACACAAAAAAGACAACCAGTAAGAAAAATTCCCCATTCCAAATGAATCTTTAAAAAGTAAAACTCCTAGTTTATCCCAAATAAATTGCAAAGTAATAATTTAAGATTAATTGTGTCTTTTTTTTTTTTCAGGACCAGGTTCTAATGTAAATTGTGTCTTATAAGGGTTTCAAAAAAAAATCCAGATTATCTTGAAACTTGAATAGAGATTACACTCTTGACTTTCTTCTCCCCTCTCTACCATGCTAATGAGTCTAATCCAAGTCTAATAAACAGTTCATATTTCCACTTACTCTACTAAGGAAATTATCATCTTGCAGTAAAGGCTTACATTGTTTAGTTTTTAAATACAAACACAGAGATGGTTACCAACACTCTCATGTCATCACAAAACAATAATTCCTAATATTTTGGGGTCTTGAACTCTTGAAAATCTAACAAACATGATGGGCCCTCTATTACCGTACCAAGGTTAAGTACTTCTGTCTGATTTGCTATTTTCAGTATTACTTTCAGGGCTTGCAAAGTGGGTTGGTGTGATTTCAGGGTTTTCTGTCTCTCCTCCCTTCTTCCTTTTCTCCTTTTTCCCCCCTCTCTTTCTCTTTCTCTCCCTTTCCCTATGTCTTTTTCTCTTTCTCTCTCCCTCCTCTTAGGCACTTGTTTGAATATTTCTTTATTAAGCAAAATAAAGTCTTTAACTCTATTTTTATGTAGAGGCTACTTAAGAAACAAGTATCAATTTGAGACAGCCCTGCCATGTCTTCTAAGTCAGTGATCAAGCGATAATGCCCAACTAGCTGGGAAACCGAGGTACGTAGAGGTATGAAGAAGAGGCTGCTGGGAGAATATCATATCTATGAGCAACATTTACAGGAAAAGGAAGAACAGAGCCTAGCCTTACCAGGATTCACTATTTTGTCTAGAATTCATTTTATTCAACTAGAAATAAGGCAAATTGAAGAGAATCTCTGTTCCCTGTTTGATATGAAGTTGATATAAAGTTTCAAATATTAAACTTGCCTCAGACAAGTTTAGACACAAATTTGGACAAACTTAAGTAAAAATGTAGGCGAAAATACTCTACCTTCCAATCTCCTTTGCTCCCTTTTTTCCCACCTCAATCTCTCTCTCTCCCTTCCTTTGTTTTTCTTCTTTCCTTCCTTTTCAGAATGACTAACGCTGTAAACAGAGGTTTTGCCTTTTAAGGATTCCCATTTATTGATTAATGTTTCTACTAATGGAATCATCATGATTGTGACAACAAAATGAAAGACAACAAGTAAATTTTGATATTTAGTTTAAAGCTCCTATTTTAAATTTGAATTCATCCCCAATTTATCCTATCTTACGATGTTATTTGGATTTGGAATGAATAAGGCTGACCTACAAAAATT
Organism: Saimiri boliviensis; assembly: GCF_048565385.1. NCBI lineage: Eukaryota > Metazoa > Chordata > Mammalia > Primates > Cebidae > Saimiri > Saimiri boliviensis. The sequence continues at coordinate 74,384,791 of NC_133453.1, forward strand.
TATATATATATATCTCACATATAAGGTTATGTGAGCTTGTCTATACTATAAAAAGGTGAAAGAGAAAGTATAATGCTATTGTGTCTTTTAAATAAAGTCATATCATAAATTTTCTCATCAATTTATAAAGATATTCTTCATAGGCAGCTTGACAAAGTGGAAATTTTAAGGTTTTCAGTACCAGGCAAACTTTGAATACCAACTCAGCCCAAAATAACTATATGACATTGTGCAATTATTTAACTTTACTGATCAAAAACCATAATGAAAATAATACTGTTCTACAAAACTGTTAGCATTAATTATGAAAGTGTAAAAAGAATGTCAAACATAAAATAGGTACTCAAAACAGAATACAGCCCGATTCTCCTCACATATAAAAATTGGGCATATTAATTAAATTAGAACTTACCTAGAGTTATAGTGAAAGGCTTAAATGAATTAAAGTCTCAAATAACAACACAATGTGTAAACATTGGCCATTATCAATGTTGTAATTGCTATTGTTACTGTATAGGTAATAAGATTTCACTCCTGGTGAAACTGTCTTTTGAGATATTGTGTATTCCTGGGAAACATCTTGGTAATTTCAAAGACAATTAGGATCCTAAATTTTAAAATATCAACAACTTGAATGGTTACAAAAGGCAGAGGCATCCAGTGAATATTTTTTTTTTTTTGCAACTTATAAATCACAGTTTCTTTGAATGCAAGTCCCATGTTTAACATGAAATACTGATAATCAAGTGCAACTACATTACTGTTTATTTTGTGTCATAAATCTTCCTCAGTATCTGCCTATCTGAGAGTTTTGGCTACTTTTGGAGATATTTTGTTTCAGTCCCATTTGAAACAAGGGCATGAAGAAGGCACTTTGTATGTGATGTTTGCACCTGAAGGGAACAACCCTGCAGATGACCTGAAAGAGCCTCTGGACTATTTCTGGGAATTTGTCACTCAGAAAACCCACATTTCACTGGCTCCATGCACATAGTTAAGAGGAGATGGGAACCATCTGCTGATAATTCCTCATGTGGAAAATTTATCCAAGATCTTTGAGTCTTTAAGAAAACCTCAAAACCACAAATCTTTCCAAACCCAGAGGGTTCTAAAATTTTCTTTCTGGGGTTCCAAAAAGTTGTAAAATTCACAAGTTCTCTGAAGTGATAGCTAAAACACTAGATAACCATCACTACTCTGAAAGTATTGTGCCGTTCAGGTGGAAGGCACTTGTCTCTCCGTCAAATTCTGGCATATTCTTTAAAAATATTTTACGAGAACACAATTCATGTAATCTAATATTTTTACCTGGTGTGGAGAAGAAAATCTCTTTTCATATGTCAGTCTACTTCCTTCCAAGGAAAAACGGAAACCTTTTTTTCTTATGCTGTCTTCAGATTCAGATTTTCGGACTCTGTCATTTTTCTCTTCTTCTCCAGACTGTTCTTTCTGTTTCTTTTTCTTTCTTCTGTTTTTCAGCTCCTTTTCACTTTTGGAGCTCAACTTAGAGGCTACTGAAGAACTCTCTGAGAAAACTCCTATCCCACCAGCACCACTGAAGTCTCTTGATTCAGCAGATGCAGCAGCAGCTGCTGCCTAGAAAGATGCAAAGTAAGTGGAAGTTGCATATAAACTTAAAAAATATTATCATGTTACTGCTGACTTAGCTGTAATATCATGAAGACAATCTTGAAAAAGAATTGTCCATTGTGTTCAACATTTTAGAAAACAGTACATTGTTACTAGACCAATCAGAGAATAAAATGAGCAGTCATATGGAAGATGATCCATGTGACTTTGATGAGAACCTTCACGCTCTGTCCTCACACTATGATGTCTAATTACCCAATAATATGAGTAAGACACTCAGAAGTCGTAATAGCTTTTTTGTATAATTTAAACCATATTTTAAGAAGGAAATGATTTAGGAATTAAAGGCTTCCTATTTAAATCTGATATACATTTTCCTTTGCTTCCATTTTCACACAGTAAAGAAATTTAGTGCTAGTCTGAATTATTAAATGTAATTCAGGCAAGTATTTTATTTCATTGACATTTTTCTCCATTATTTCAATTGAGTATTTCACTAGGGAATGCACAACAAAGGCATAATACAGATTTTTTATGAGAGAATCCCAGATCACGGCATCTGCATGAATTTCTAAAGAGTATAACAGTGGTTTTGGCAGAAAGACAATGTTTAATATTGTTTCTATTACATCAATATACTTTGAGCTTTATTACATATTTAGGAATACTCAGAGATGAAAGGGAATTGTATGCAACATACAAGAAAAGGCAAAAATAGGGAATTGTGGTAGTAAATGCTATTAAATCAAGCAAATATAATTAGAGAAATTCTTGCCTTATGTTGAAGACTTGTCAAGTCCAAATTAAAGGATTTATAGAGTAGGAGGCAGAGATTGCTAATGTTATAATATGCTTATACACTAGTGTTTTATTGAAGTAATCCCCACACTTGCATTTGTACACTTTATAAAAAAAAAAGAGAACAAATGCTGAATAAGCCTTTGCCTTTCCAGACTCAGTGAAATAATGTTCTCAGTTTGATTCTGGTTTTCTGACCCTTGCCACCTCTGGTGATACTGCAATGGGGAAGCAAATGTAGCTGAATTCCTCTTCCCATAAGGAAATACTTCAGGTGAGAATACGTAGGTTTACCTACTCTGTAAATTTGAATAACTGAGGCATTTGTTAATAGTTAATTTCCTCAAGGAGCCACAAGGGAGAAAAAATGTCAGTAAAGCAATTATAATTTTCCATATTTTGATGCCATTACTATTGACAGAGATCATTGCAATAAAGTAATAACTTCTTAATACCTAAACAGGCACCTAGCACTTACCAAACACATACAACCCATTTCTAATGTCAACTACCCTGCCACTGATCTCAAAATTTAGGTCAAAGAATTCAGATAAAGAAAAAGAACTGTATGCTTGTTCACTATACCTGGGCTTCTTCTTGTTGCTTTTTAAGCTGTTCAAGCATCTGCTGAAATTCTGCTTCCTTCTGTTCAGCTTCTTCCAAGGTGGCCTGATTCTGCTCCTCATAGGCCATGGCCACCACAGCCAGGATCAGATTTATTAGGTAGAATGAGCCCAAGAAAATGACCAGCACAAAAAATATCATGTACGTTTTCCCAGCAGCACGTAGAGTCTGCAAAATGAAAGAGAGATTTTAATAAATTGTATATAGGATGTTACAAGCTCACACTCTAAGTAATAAAGTATTCTACAACAATTCTCTCGAGCTCAGTGTTTTATGATTCTCAGAAAAATCATTTTATCTGTTCTCACCAGCTGATAAAGGTTTTCCCAGAAGTCTTGAGTCATGAGACGAAATAAGGACAAAAAGGCCCAACTAAAGGTGTCAAAGCTCGTGTAGCCATAGTTGGGGTTTCTACCAGCCTTCACACAGATGTATCCTTCAGGACACTGGCTGTAATTAGTTTAGAGGAAAGAGAGGAAGTCAATAACGGCAAGTCTGCTACTTAGTTTTTCTGTTTTAATAGATGCCAATGTCTATTTTATATGGGCACTAGAAAAACGCTGATTTCTCTCACCTGACCTAGTATTTAATTCAGCACTTGTGGACTGATTTATGTAATAACAGAATCGATTACGTCTACTTTATGGATTCCTCTGTGATTAATAATTGTCATTATCATATTTATCGTGTCTCCATATAAAAGCAATCATATTATGATTAATATCTTCTGGGACTTAAGGACAGATAAAAATGTCTGCAAGGAAAAAGTTGATTTTCGCTGAAGATGTCTTGGGGTAGAAATGTGTGTGTGAGTGAGAACAGGGCAAAGAAGTGAAAAAAGGATAGATGGAGCATGCTGAAGGGAGTGAATAGCACTGTGTGGTAAAAATGTCATAGTATAACCCTGAAGATCAAGCAGACCTGGCTTCAACATCTTGCCTGACACTTCTGAGCTGAATGATCTTGGCAAATTTCTTAACTTGCTAATAATCGGGCACCTTGCATGTGAGAATGGGCTAATAAGAGAAACTGTCTCAAGAATTTGCAAACATTGAAGAAGATACTGTATGTAAAGCATTTATTACAGTACACACAAGAAATTAAAATCTGTGTGATTTACTTATCATTGGAATCTGAAGATAAAGACAGCATAGTGCTGATCATAGGAGCCAAATGCAAAGCTAATAATAGTCACTAGGAATTTTGTTACCGGATACTAGTGTTCACAGTATCATTGTCCAAAGAAAATGCATTAGACTTCTGTGTGTGGCTCTAGTCTTGCTAAATAGAGAAAATTAACTGTTTCTTTAAATTTTCCCAGCCTTTAGCTTCATATTTTTTAATAACAAATGTTTGCATAATTTCAACAATAATATTTACAGGCACTATCGAGCTATCTAAATGGCTATATTTATTAATCCACTTCATTATCACAAAACCCCTCTTACTACACCCATTTGTCATATGAGCAAATGAAGGCAAGTGGAATTGAGATTATATGATGGAGTCAAAGTTTGAATCTATGCAGACTCTCCAGTTTATGCTTTTAACCACTTCGCCAAAATATACTAAATACTCCCCATGTCTCAGATATTAACATAATCTTCAGAGATCTTACATTTTAAGCTCTGGAGATCGTAGTATTGTATATAAAATATCACATTTATAAAAGTATGTGCTTAAGCATTCTATTAAGCTTCAGATGCATATTATGCTGCTTTATTCTCTATTTTTCATTGAAATAAATTAGATTACATGTGAACTAGTATAGAAAAATAATTGCTGCAAAGGAGTGTGTGAAGGAGGTGAGAATCTACACTTTATCCTGGCTATTCTGAGAGTTGCTGTGAAGTAGAATTTGTGGAGGGTTTTGAGTGAGGAGTGAGCAGGACTGAATGAGTGGGGGGTGGCAAGTTATTGACATTGATGGAGCAGTGTGGACTGAAACTCAATAGGAAGCATCACTTACCCAGCATCTGAGCTGTTGCCACAAAGCAAAGCATCATTTTGCCCTTCTAAAAAATAAAAGTGACCTATTTGAAAAGAAATGAAGAGAAAGAATCATTAAAAGCCTGTAAAACATTTCAACCATCCTGTTTAGGTAGAAAAGTTTACAAATGTTTTCAATCATAATGAGATGCATAAACTGATAAATATATTTGGCTAAAGAGATTTTTCATAATATTAAATAAATATCAATATATAACATTTCTGATTGCACAAATGATTAGAAAATATATGTTAAAAAGAAAAATATTCAGAAGGAATTACTATGATAACCTTCTTATATCAGCATTTATAGCAAATATAAGCTCAAATTGCGTGTGCTCATTGCTGGGCACAAAACGAAAGAAGAAAGGTTTGTTGTTTCTAGGTGTTGTCATGCTAATACAATTTTACCTTCCATGTACTTTTTTCCCCAGGCTCAAAATAGATTCAGACATTTTTCCTGCCAATTTTAACTTAATTTCCTGTGAGAAGTGAGCTTAGGTATTTATTCTCTCTTGTGATGCTATAAATAAGTGTTTTGTTTAAAATTTTTGCTTGATTTCTGCCTTACAATAAAGAAAATAAACATGTTTCTTTGGAGATACATGTTAACTAAGTATATCTAATTTTTATTTTTAAGGTGTGAGATATAACTTCAGTAAGTTGCAAAGATATCTCAGAAAACTTGCGAACATATGTATTTTTATATTCACATACATACAAACACACACACATAAAAATGACAGAGGAGCCTGGATCAATGTTAAGAAATCATGCTGAAAAAATATGGCATCATAAGCTTATTCTGATATTCATGCCTTAAATATAATCAAACTAAACTGGTAACTACAATACAATGATGACACCAAAGGGACTAACTGGAATATGAGTAAGTGAACGGCGAAATCAGGATTACTTAACTTTCTGGGATCACACAAATTTTTATTTCACCTTAGTAAATGGTTTCTCTATTTTCAGATACATCATATGTACTCAATACATATGTTGCATCAACGAAATAAGGCCAAGTTATTTCCCCTCAGTATTCTGGACACATTTTAGTGGAATACCCTGCATAGTTCCAACTACTGATTTACTTAGTAAATGACAAAAACAAACAAACAAACAAACAAAAAACCCTGATTAATGCCTACCAAATACACATTTTTTAAATATGACATAATATGAAATTACTTGCAACATGAGCACAAAACAAGGCAACATATTTTCTTTCTTTCTTTCTTTCTTTTTTTTTTTTTTTTTTTTTTTTTTTTTTTTGAGACAGAAGTTTGTTCTTGTTGCCTAGGCAATTCTCCTGCCTCAGCCTCCCAAGTAGCTGGGATTATAGGCCACCATGCCCAGCTAAATTGTTTTTGTACTTTTAATAGAGTTGGGTTTCTCCATGTTTGTTAGGCTGATCTTGAACTCCCGACCTCAGGTGACTGGCCCGCCTCAGCCTCCCGAAGTGCTGGGATTACAGATGTGAGCCACCGCACCTGGTCAATTAACACATTTTCAACTGAGAACTTTTATTATATCAATTGACAGAAAAGAAAAAAGGAGATCTGGGAATGGGGGCTCACACCTGTAATCCCAGCACTTTAAGAGTCCAAGGTGGGTAGATCACCTGAGATCAGGAGTTTGAGACCAGCCTGGCCAACGTGGTGAAACCCGTCTCTACCAAAAATACAAAAATTAACCCGGTGTGGTGTGGTGGGGAGTCCTGTATTCCCAGCTATTCAGAGGCTGAGACAGGAGAATCACTTGAACCCAGGAACAGAGGTTGCAGTAAGCTGAGAACATGCCATTGTACTCCAGCCTGGGTGACAAGAGTGAAAGTGTCTCAAAAACAAACAAACAAACAAACAAACAAAAAACTGAAAGTATAAAGGAATAAGGTATTATTTGATATCTCTATTATATGTATTAAATCATCTTAAATTAGTCTAAATCACTTGGTTCACATGAAAATTGAGATAATTTCCATTATATATAATTTTTAATATCTAGATAACTAAACAACTTAATGGTTTAAAGAGTATATCTTACTTTTATCCTCAATATATTCATCCCAGTTAAACATGCTCACTGTCCTATTGAAAGCAGTACCATTCCCATCCAATGAGTTGTTAAAGAAGGAAGTGATATTTATTTCAAAGGAAGAGTTGTCTGGAGGCCATTGCAAACATTTATTTCGTAGGTTGCCCATGAACAACTGCAATCCTATTAGCGCAAACACGCTTAGACAGAACACAGTCAAGATCATGACATCAGAAAGCTTCTTTACTGACTGGATCAGGGCCCCCACAATGGTCTTCAGGCCTACAAACAGAAACAGAATGAGGAATTTAAATATACTACTCAGCAGCTATTTTACCAGCAAAAATATCATGAGCTTGTCCTGGAAAATAAAAATGTCATGCAGAATGCCAACAATATTAGTTTAATGTTTGTGATTGAATAACATTTTCATGAAAAGCCTGCTAGCTGGTGAAAATGGATGAAAGCAGAACTTGTATGTTCATTAGAAAACTGTAAATGGAAATGAACCAAATGTGTATTTCCAAACACTCCTCAGAGCAAAAGAAATGATTTTGTTATTCATGCTTAAACATCAACCTTGTGTAAATATTTTGCTTTTATTTGCAGATGTCTTACTTCCTAACCCCTTATTGGTTTTAGAAAAGTCTATATGAATAAAATAGTAAGAAATCTTGAGTTCTATGAATTATGAAGTTATATATTTGTGAATTCTGCAAGCTTGAGTATGGGTTAAAAAAGGAAGACATCTGAAAACTGAGCCCCATGCAGCACTCATGCTATCCCTTGCTCTTTCATTTATCTGCAGCTTAAAATATTGCCAGTTTTAGGCCTAAATTGCCAAATTTGCATCAATCTGAATGTCTCATAGTTTAGCATCTATGCGGAAAGCTTGATGTTGTAGGATGCAAACCATGTAGCCTGTTACTGCAAATGCCTCATGCAACTCTTGTTAAACTCAAAGGCTGATTTAGAATAGTTTTAAAGAAAGCAACAAGTAAAAAGCAAAGAATCAAATGCATCCAAAAAATGATGTACCAATTCTTGCTTTTTTACATATTTATTTGCAATATGCAACAAGCAACAAGGCTTCTGCACAAAAGCTGTGATTTTAGCACCACTGGAGCTAAAGTCAGCCTCGGTGTTTAACCTAGCTCTCACCTGGAATGACTGAAATTGTTTTCAATGCTCGGAGAACTCTGAATGTTCTCAACGCTGAGACATTGCCCAGGTCCACAAACTCTGTCACATATCTGTAATAGGGGGTTCACACACAAACACAATGACAGAACACAAGAAAAGTTGGAGATATAAGGGGCCTACCACCTTATACCATTTTCTTCTTACCTGGAATTACAGAAATAGTTTTCAAAGCTCTCAAGACTCTGAAAGTTCGAAGAGCTGAAACATTGCCTAGGTTTACAAATTCTGTTACATACCTGTAGAATTAAATCAGAGTTATTCAGAATTTAGGGAAATCTATGTCTATGTTGGTCTTTCATCAAGACCTTTAAAATTTCATGAGTGTCGCCATCAGATTTCCCAATTAAGAGGAAAATGGCATTGTCATCAATCATAATCTCTGTTATTTGAGAAACTTTACTACTTTACACTGCTAATTGAAACCAAAGCCATGTAATTTACTGTGATAGTACCTAATTTCTCCAAACTGAATAATTTGATTGGAAGAAAAATGTGATTACTAAGAAAAATGCTTGATCTGTCAAGGCAAGCCACCAAGGAAAATATAATATAGAATCCCACCAATGATTTGCTTTTCCAGGATAGAAAATGTATTAAGATACTTACGCAAAAGTAATGACTGTGAAATCCAACCAGTTCCATGGATCCCGTAGAAATGTGAAATCTTCCAAACAAAAGCCCCTTGCAAGTATTTTAATAAGTGATTCAAAAGTATAAATTCCTGTAAAGGTATACCTGAGAGAAAATAGCCAAGCTCACATTAAAAATCTAGTAGTTAATTTACATGTACATATCTGAAAGACGACTTAAACAACAAAAAAAATTAGATACTTCCATGTTCTCCATACGATATGGAGTTTAGGTGGGGCTTAAGGCAAAAAAGAAACTTTAAATTCCAAAAGGCATTCTCACTGACTGTAAATAACTAAATATTGCATTTTCTACATTAATTAATTTAAATGATCTAAATAATGTGGTTCTATATGAAGACATAATCTGAAATACCCTGGGGTTCAGTCTGATTTGACCAAATAAGTATGAATCCAAAAATGAGTGAAGCATTTGTATTTTATAAAATGTGCACCATTAAAAGCCATGAAATGTGTACTAGTATCACACAGAACTGTGATGGTCATTGAAAAAGGAACATAAAAACTAGGTACAATTTTTATCAGTAGATAATAGTAAATCACTGGTGATCTTCAAAAGAGTGTAAGGCTCACAAAGAAGATAAAGGGCTGCAGATAATAGCAGTCAAACTAGTGCTGTAATTTGAGCAACTGAGTGAGCCCACTGCAAGCTTTGTCCTAGAGGACATTTAGTGATTGAAATGAACTTGAATCAGTGTCTGCTTAATAGTAGCTGGTATGGTTTGTTAAAGAAATTGAGGAGGTCTCAAGATGTTAAAACCACAATATGAAACATAAAGGGGTGTCAATATTGAAAAAATATTTCTACTTACTCCACATTCTTTGTCCAGTCTGGAGGGTTACTCATGGTCATAAATACACAGTTGGTAAGAATAGTGCACATAATGAGCATATTGAATAAAGTAGAAGAATATCGTCAAGGAAGACAAAGTTCAATGGAAAAAATCTTACTTTCACACAGTATCGTGCCTTCACCACCACGAAGTTTAAAACGTTTGTGCTTACTTATTTTGTTGCTTATTAGTTTATCATTTACTTTTTTTTTTCCTATTTCTTAAACTCAACAACCTCATCTTTAGATCATGCCTTCAGGCCAAGCCATCAACTATTTTGGGGCTATTTAGGTACCTTTAGCAATTAAAAATATTAAATGCAAAGAAATTATTTCATTGATGAATAATTTATCAATTTAAAATTTCTTAAAGACAAACTCAACTGAACAATAAAACTGCAAATTCAGCATGTATGTAAACCCTGGCAAAAATTCAACAAGATAATTAAAGTAGTTAATTAAATGTATTATCACATCATTCTAAAAGTTACACTGGTAGAATGTCTTCTAATAAGGTCCTTTCTAAATGGAATATATAATCTACTGCAATTGCTCATACAATTCTGAATTATGAGAGAAGATGGCAGGTGTTAACACTGGCATTTCTGGGGTTTGTAACTAAGGCAAGATTATTTATTAAATTCCCTGAATCTCAATTGACTTGGTTATAAAGGTAAGAAAAAGGAATCATTTCACAAGATTGCTATGAAGATCAAATTCGTTAAACTATATAAATCTCCTGCAACTTAATGGTCCTAGTGTATAATAGATGTTCAATAAATTGCTTCCTGAATCATAAAGAACACAGTTTATTACAAATATTGGGTTGGTTTCACCCTATTCCACTTTGTCTTTGCAGGTACAGCCAAAGCCCTGCCCTTCCCTTTCCTTCATATTAAAAAGCAGCAAAAGACAACAAACAAACAAACAAAAAACAAACAACAAAAAAACCCCACAACTATTTAAGAAAATATTCAGTACTGTAATTACTTTCATATTTAGTGAAAAGCAAAATAAAGATTTAGTTGCAATTATGTAAAGCAGCACTCTTTATCAACGTGAATTTGGACACAATTATAAAAATCCCAGAAAGGAAATACATGTTCTTCTTATTTTTTTCTCACCCCTAATGTTTTTACCATAAATCATCACATTACTTACACATAACAAAATATCAACACTATTACAACTGGACAATGTGGTGTTGGTCTAGAAAGGAAGTTCATTTGCACCTAGTACTGGTTTTAGTCAAAATAATAATACAAATTATTTTTATTTTTAGTAGCAGTGTTGTAAGGCCCATGCTTAATTCTCAGTTTTTTCTTCCCCATGAAAACACTCTGAAGTAAATGATGTACATCAGCCACGTGAGGGCACTATAATCTAGAGAACACATGCACACAAAACACCATTTCAAAGAAACACTTCATTATTCTTTATTGCTAAAACAAACAAAAGATTATATTAAATTAAAAATGACTTGCTATTGGTATATAAAACTAGAGTATCGCCTGTGCCTGTTGGTCTGCTGGGCCCTTTTGGGGAAAATATTTAAATTTAAATAAATTTAAAATAACACGGGTTATTTCCTCAATAGGGCTCTATTCTAAATTTATGGTCACAAACCTCAGTGGTCCTCAACACTGTCGTGTATTTTCCCACTTGGCTCCATCTCCAACTCTCAGCAAAGAAAATCTCAAATATTCTCCACTTTCCTCCAGCTTCAAACCCTCTTCTTTCTTCCCTCTCCATTTCAATCTGATAACCTTTTCTACTTTACAGAGAAGAGACAGTATCACAATGCCCTGCCTCCACTTCCCACCCCCAAATCAACAAACTTCTCTACATTGAAACCAATCCTTTCCTCCTTCCTGTTATACTGGGGAAGTTTCCAATCCCTCCACCTGTATTCTGGACACCTCCCCACTTCCAGAAGACTTCAGCAATCGTCTCTCTATTTTCTTTTCTTTTCTTTGATACAGAGTCACACTCAATCTTGGCTCACTGCAACCTCCGCATTCTGGGTTCAAGAGATTCTCCTGCCTCAGCCTTCTGAGTAGCTGGGACTACACATGTGTGCCACTATACCTGGCTAATTTTTTATTTTTAGTAGGAAGAGGGTTTCACCATGTTGGCCAGGCTGGTCTCGAACTCCTGACCTCGGGTGATCTGTCCACATCAGCCTCCCAAATTGCTGGGATTACAGGTGTGAGCCACAGCACCAGCCTCTCTTTTCTCATCCTTAATGGCTTCCACCTTACTGGCCTTTTCTTATCAATACAAACTGACTTAAGTCTCAGTTGTCCTGGCATGGGGGGAATGAATAATTATCTCCTGTGACTCACAACCCTCTTGAACTACTTACAGCTCTATCTCCCTTTTCCATATCATGGCCAAACTTTTTGAAAGAGCTGCTTATCCTTCCTTTTCTTATATATCTATCACATCTTCAGCCTACTAGCTGTTCTTTCAAAAGATGACAACACCTTCATGTTTTGTCGCTAAAAATGAAAGGATAATCTGAGTTCCTATTTGACATGCTTTCTAAGCAGCATTCAACAAGGACAGTTCCTCCCCTTTACATAAATTCTCTTCCCTCTGCTTTCATGAGGTTCCACTTCCCTGTCCTCATCATGCCTCAGGGCACCAACTTCTCTGTATTCTTTGAAATGTGGCATTTTTCTTTTTGAAAAGAAAGACATACAATATCCAAGCTAGCTACCGCTCTTCTGCTCTCCTCATCCTAGTGTAGCCCATAAACAAACATTACTCAACAAACACAACCATATGTACCCACCATTCTCAGATACTGCTCTCCAGGTGAGATCTCTCTTCTGAATTCCACATACTCGATTGTTCATATGACATCTGTACTTACATATCTTATCAAACCTTCAGATTTTGAATTCTAAAGCTGAACTAGACATCTGTACTTACATATCTTATCAACACTTCAGATTTTGAATTCTAAAACTGAAGTATCTTTTTATCTACCTCTCCACTCCTGCTAACTACTTACTCCTTTGACATCTCTGTGTCTTATAAAATTACATGATATAGCCAGAGATCTATGAGAAATCTTAGATTTCTCTCTGTCCTTAAACATTCACATCTTATTTAGCACCAAATATTGTCAATTCTGTCTGCTATCTCTGGAGTCAGTGACTTTTTTCCACCCCCACATCACTGCATGGTCCAACTGTCCGTTAAAACTAGCATCAAGTCTAATAGTCCATCGAGGTTAATGCAGTCTCCTCTAAACTGATCTTTACGAATTCATGTTTGGCTCCATTTAATCCATTCTGCCTACTGTGCTAAAATGATCTATACAAATGTAATGTGAATCATTTTGGTAGCTTTCTATTACTCTCAGGATGATGATCAAATGCCTTAACATAGAGTCAAAACTCTGGGAGGTCTGACCCTGACTACCTCTCTAGTTTCAAGAATTCTTTTCTCTTCATTGCCCTATCCCCATTTGGATAATATTGTAATAAATTTAGGTTGTCAAATGTTATGAATGTTTTATATGCTGTTTCTGAAATTAGGGTCTTGCAAATGTCACCTCTTCTTTTTCTTTAGTATTCAGATTGACCTACTTAGGTCTACCAATTATATATCCCTGTAGTACTTATGCGATTCCTCTAATGACAAATTTTAATATTGATCTTCTCAAGTATTCTCAGCATCGTGAGGGCAGGAATCATGTCTATATTATTCACCATTATAGCCTTGCTATTTCACATCCTATCAGTTGACCTATTGCATGACATTAATTTTGCAATTCATCTGTTACTAAATGGAGTTTTCAAAAATAATTTTTGATACATTATTTAAAAAATAATAAAAATACAGCATAAAGTGTGTCTTCAGATATATTGTTGGCCAGGTGCCGTGGCTCATGCCTGTAATCTCAGCACTTTTGGAGGCCGAGGTGGGCAGATCACTTGAGGTTAGGAGTTCGAGACCAGCGTGGGCAACATGGTGAAACCCCATCTCTACTAAAAATATAAAAATTAGCCAGGTGCGGTGGCAGGTGCCTGTAATCCCAGTTACTGAAGAGACTGAGGAAGAAGAATTGCTTGAACCCAGGAGGTGGAGGTTGCAGTGAACCAAAATCACACCATTTCACTTCAGCCTGGGTGACAGAGTGAGATTCTGTGTGTATGTATATATTTTCGATAAGTTTCTACAATTTTTAAGGTAAAATATAGGATAAATGTAAGGTGAAAATTAACAGCCTTATGCGATTATGCTGCATAATGGATTCAGCAATGGTTTTATGACACCTAAAACTTACTCTTTATAATTTAGTTTTATATAATAAAGTAAATATATATTTAACATTAACAAACAAGGGAAATAATTATTTTCTAGTAAATCACAGATAATAAGTTGAAAACAGTCATTTTCCTCATTTAATGGCTATCATTTTAATAGAAGTATGCACTTAAGTTAAAAATTCTGACACAAAAATATAACAACTTTGCTTTTAATAGAAAAATAGTAAATAACTAGGGTCAAGTTTTTATGCTTGTGGTTTGATAGGTATTTCTAAATAGAAAGGTTTAAAATTCATTGTTTATTAATCATTGTTAATTTATTTTATCAGTCACATACTTTACAAATTCCTGGATTCTGGTGAGTGACTGAAATAGTTTCAGATGAACTTAAAAATACTCAAATACAAAAATATTTAATGTTGGTACGAATTTTACATTGGTGATACAATCCATCAAAAAGTATAGAAACTCCACGTCAAGTCAGATTTTAAAAGGATCAAATTAGTAGCAAAATGCATACATTCTTTATTATTTTTAAAATATGTAATCCAAGTCATAAATTAGAGTACCTTTTTCAAAAGAACAATGGGTCCTGGAACAATACGGCTTTAAGAGCTTTGCAATATAAAATGAAATAGAGGCAGATGAACCTTATGTATTGGGGGAAAAGATTTTTTTAATCTGTTAATTTATCTATGCCAGGTATAAACAAAAGTGGGTAAACCCATTGATCGATACTAACCTGCCAGTTGGCAAATGTTAAATATGTTCTATGTGTATGTGATTAATAAGTACTTCTTCAAGTTTTTACTGAAAGTTAAGTAGCCCTTGATATGGAGCCTGGATCACCGCAACACCAGCACGCCCACCCCTGTCTCCATGGAGGTAAGGTGAAGCATCACGAGATCTAGAGCAATGAACCATGGCTCAGATACATCCTTTACCAGCCATGTGGGCTTCAGCAGTTTGTTCAATTCTTTGAGGCACTGTTTGCTTACGTAAATGTGAATTATATTTTTCTTACAGTACACAATCATTATCCACTAAGACAATAATTATTAGTTTATTTTTATTACCATTAATAATTCGTCTATTGAATTACAGGGTATTTCTTTGTTATTCTACAGGAAGGAGAAGACATTATGCTCTGTTCAGAGATTTTGTAATGATCTGTAATATTCAGAGAAGATGCAGAAGAGTTTTGAACTTATACGTAAACTAGAAGTAGAAGACAGCCTGTTAGAGGTTTCCTAATGCAAAAATTGATAATTTGAAGCAGAATAGAATAGGTCTCTTTCTACATATCACTGCATATTTCTGAGCCAGCAGGAAAACTGAGCAAATGTCACTTATATAGTGTTAAATATTGGATTGTTTAATTTTAATATAAACAAACTCCTATTTGCCAGTAGATAACTAAGTGATAACATATGAGCACTGAAAACAAAAGAAAGAGAGATTGTTAAGTGGTGTCATCTGCTTTCACGTAAACTTGTATATTTCTTTTCTGTTCATGGAAAACCATGATATTTTATATCTCGGTATGGACACCATTTCATGAAATAGTAAGTAAGAGCAACTAAGAAGCATCTTTGAAATGCATAAAACAGGAGCACTGGCAATGTCCCAAGTATATTATATCTGAGGGTTTAAAAACCAGTTTTCTTCTGTTGGTTGGAAAACACAAAGAGCTGACAATCAGAAAGGCTGCTCTGAAGTTTTAGCTCTGCCACTGATAGAAAATGTAGCCTTAGAAAAAGACTAAATATCTCTGGGTTTTAATGAACTCATCTACAGAATGAGACAGGACTGACCACATTGTGTTTAGGTCAAATCTAAACTCTGGTGCTATATAATGATCTTGTTGGCAAAGTCAGAGAGTGATTCATATTAAGTTCTTTGTGCAATTCCTTAAGCAATATAAGAGTTACATTTTCATTACTCTTACAGCAGTTGCTGCTAGAATTTTAGCTATTATAAATAACAATAGAGGTCATAGATACTCTTTATTGAGTATCTACTAAGTATTAGCATGGGACCTTGTCATACATTTTATCATTCTTGATGTCTAAACTGTGATTATAATTTTACAGAGAGAGAAGCTGAGATTCGAAAGAATTGGAGTAACTTGGCCCAAGATCATATAGCTAAAAAGTAAATTTTAGAGATAGAGTTTGAATCTACAGTTTCTGATATGAAAACCTATGTTTTTTCATTTCCTATCATTTTCAAATGATAGGTAGTTCAGCATTACTTGTGTGATTTGAAGTGTCTCAGCTCTTTGGCACCCTAGTCCCACGTCATTACTTTAAATACCAACTATATACTGACAGCTCCCAACGTTGAAAACCTCCAGCCCAAAACGATTTTCTGAACTCCAGATTTGCACAGCCACCTAACTCCTCAACCCCCCAATCATGTGTAATAGAGTTCTCAAATATAATGTGTTCAAAACCAAGCTCTTGATCTTACCCACCAAACTGGTTCACTCAAGTTGCCCCAAGCTCAGTCAACACAACTCCATTTTTCTTTCTTGACCAGACTATATGCTTGGGATCATCCTTAGTCCCTCCCTTCCCCCTGTACTTCACAACTTCTTGTTCAGCAAATCCCGTCAGCTCTTTCTGCAAAATATCTCAACATTTGGTGACATTTTACCACCCTCATTGCTTCCACCATAGTCCAAGCCACCATGCTCTCTTGCCTTCATAATGACAGTCTGTACCAGTCCATGTCCCTGTTTCCACTCTTTCTCCTTATGCAGTCTATTGTCCATGAAGCAGCCAGAGTGATCTTTTAACGACGTGAGTCAGGTCATGACACCCTGCTGCTGAAAACCCTCCTGGAATCTCATCCAGAGTAAATGTGGTGTCCTCACGATGACCCACTGCATTTCGCCTACAACTTTGGTCACTGACCTTCTCCTACTGTTGCCATCTCCTCTTGCTTCTTGCCTTTTCCACTCTGCTCCAGCCACTTAGGTCTCCTTGCTGAGTCTTAAACATACTAGGTGCACTCCCACTTTCAGACTTTACTTTCATACTTGCTATTCTCCTTGAACTGACTACCCTAGATTTCCTACCCCTAGATTTCCAAGTCTCACTCCTTCGCTTCCTTTGGATCTCTGCTCAACTGGTACCTTTTCAGAAAGGATGTTACTGGCCATACAATCTCATGACCCTTTTTGCTCCTCCCCTTTACACTAATTTATTTTTCTTAGTAACAGTTATCACTAGCACTCATTTGATGTATTTATTTATTGTCTTTATTCTTCCAAACACACACTCACTCACATGATCGTAACTACATGAGGGCAAGAACTTCATTTGTTCAGTGTTGCATCCCAATACTTACAAGAATATCTACCACAGGGTAGATGCTCAGTAAGTATTTGCGAATGAACAAATGAGTAACAAATGCAAAACAAATTAGAAGACTGTGCATGTATTAAGTTAAAATAATAAAAGCTGACAGGACACACATTTAAAACCTTGGTAGGGAACTTCAGGAGCATAGATTATTTTTACCTTGTTTGATATCTAGAAAATAAAAGATGTTTTATTTAATTATCAAATAAGACACTGGGCACATCAAAAGAATTTTCAGTTTTCAAAATGCACCCTGGTAAAAATATCATAAGCATAACTTCACATTCTACCAAAATTAATTTTTAAAAAAGCTAATTTGATACACAATATCTCCTAGTAGATAACGGCCTTTGAGAAACAAGTCAAACTTTTTGTTGGAAATAAAGGTACTAGTCCAAGTTTAAAATACAAACTTCTTTAACATAAGTGGCTTTTTGTTGGTTGAAAAACTAGTGATAATAAATATACAATGATCTCCCAATTGTGCCCAAACCACCATGGCATCTCTCCAAGCATTTTTAACTTATGGTAAAGGACACTGCACTTGAAGTCAGAAAATCAGGATTTGAGTCTAGGGTTTGCATTATGCAGAATAAAGGACAAAATTATTGTGAAAATCAGTTTCTAACTACAGCATTTACATACCTCTACATTTACTAGGCTGTTTGATCAATTTTGCCAGCATCACCAAAACATGAAGGATTCATGTACTCTAGACTATTAGCCTCACTGCCTTTTCTTATATCTCTGCTCCAAGATGAGACATCTGAAATATAACATTTTAAGTTAGGAAATTAGAGACTTTAAAAAATCTAATTTTCTTCATTGGAAGACATTTGTGACTCTAAGCCATCTGCAAACTTCTCAGAGTCAACAGCTCAGCTTGGCATACTTTAATAGATCTACCTGGCTGGCTTCACATTTCAACCTGCATCATCTCAGGCCTCCAAAAGACTTCAGTCTTTGGAGGTAAATTCTTTCTCCCAATAAGCAAATACAGGCTCACAAATTCAAGTTGTATCTGGATATCTAGAGAGGACCTAGCACAAACTGTGTCCTTAGTGCTCAGATTCTCTGATCAGAATTTCTTAAACTACCCTTAACCTCTACCACTAGGATTCTCTTTTCCAGGGGAGTTTAAATTGGAATTCATAATCCCCTATGAATTTTTTTTTTCAAGTGGGGATAATAGTTTTCACAAGATTTTCCATGGTATAGCTACAAAAGTTTTTTTTTTTTTTTTTTTTTTTTTTTTTTTTTTTTTTCTCAGATGGAGTTTCACTTTTGTTACCCAGGCTGGGGTGCAATGGCACAACCTCGGCTCACCGCAACCTCCGCCTCTTGGGTTCAGGCAATTCTCCTGCCTCAGCCTCCTGAGTAGCTGGGATTACAGGCACGCACCACCATGCCCAGCTGATTTTTTGTATTTTTAATAGAGACGAGGTTTCACCATGTTGACCAGGATGGTCTCGATCTCTTGACCTCGTGACCCGCCTGCCTCGGCCTCCCAAAGTGCTGGGATTACAGGCTTGAGCCACCACGCCCAGCCTGCTACAAAAGTTTTAAAACAAAAATATGCTTTTGTGAAAAAGAAATACGTTGGATTTTCTTAATTCTATCTCATCATTCAGATGCAGAACAAGAAAGGTTTTTTCTGGTCCATTTAAACTTCTTTTTTCACTTGTTTTATAGCTCACTCTCTAATCTCTGACTTATTAGTCACTTATTTATTTAATTCATATTTCCCCAATGTCTACTAGGAACAGAAGTCTGACATTTTCACTTAATTTTATATATAATTACATTTGCATAAGGAAAATACAATTATTTTAAAATATAATAAATAGTTTATGCAGAGATTTATTCACTGCACAGATTATAAATTCTTGAAACATAGTAACAGGTCATAATTTATACTCATGAGACCCAAATGTAAATTCCAACTTTATTATCCATTCTTAATGCTAACTCAAAGACATCTTTTCTCCACATGCAACTGAATTCTCTTACTTGAAAAACAGAGATAAGAAAACATTATTGCTTAAGGTAATGCCAAGAAACTATTAAATCTTAAAACATGAAATATTAACAAATAAAAGATGTTGATATCCACTTAAACTTGGAAAGAGAAACACCCTAGAGGCTAAAAGGAGACTTTACAGAATGCCATGCTTCTAAAGACATCATTTGCCACATTGGCAGGCAAGTCTAGGGCCATGCTTTATATCCCCTCTACCCAGAAATGACATAAGCACCTTGTACCAGGCTTATCCCATTTCCTTAATTCCGTACTTAATTTAATTCCCTACCATATCAAGTTCAAATATTTTCTAGGCCTGCTAAAGGTTGGAGTTTTTATACTGCAAGGCTTAAAACCAGGCCCTGGGCTAACCAAGTCATGGAATGCCAAGCAACGATTATTTCTAAAGAAGAAATAACATGCTGTCCTAATCTGAGGCTTTGCTTAATTTCAGTTCTCCTGCCTTACCTCTGATTCCTGAAGCATATCACTCCACCTCCCATGACTTCTGTGTTCTTCCTGTAAATACCCCTGCCCAACACAGCTTCAGTCTTCCAAGCCTTTGCTTCATTGACATTCCCAAGACTGGCTGTGAACAAGACCATTGTTTCTGGCCTAGAATAAAACCTCTCATTTCCAACTACTCTATTTAATTTCAAGGAATCAGTTAAATTGCCATCTGTCACCAACATGTCATCAATCTCATTTTCGGAAAGTAGGTGCTTCAATAAGGAGAATAAAAATAAAATGAGGATGTATATGGATAGATAGACATTAATCCTTTGGAGAGGGATAATTGTACCAAAACCTGGGACTTAAACAAAACATAGGAACAAGTGACAAAAAGAAAAAGAAAATAGAAAATCAATAAGAAGGCTGTTGAGAAACAAATTTGGAAAAATATTTGAAAGTTTGTTATACCTGCAGACACAATTGTAAACACTAACTCAAAACTTTGAATGCTAAAATAGCAGAAAGTCACAAAATTCAAACCAAAAATACACAAAATTGTAATTCAGATTATGTATATTTATTTTCCAAATGTAAAAGCAATAAAGAAAATTAGTTCATGGAGTTTACTCCTTTACCTAACATTGTAAATGGAAGACCTACGAGAGGAGAGCCTGGTAACATGGTCAAAATTAATGAAAAAGACTTAGATGTAGGAAGCAATGCATAAGGGAGAAGAAAAAGCAAGAAAGAATAGTAGTGAGTTGGGCAGGAGGGACATACTTAGACTATGGGGTAAAATAATTCACTTACCTGTGATCCCATTTTGCAACATGCTAACTGTTGAGGAAAGAAAAAGCAAGAACACATGCCATTGCCAAACACAGATATTTTGGAAGATGTGAAGCTCAATAACTTGGTCAAAGAAGAAAGTCGTATTAAGAACCGATTTGAAAAAGGATATGAATGTACCAAAATCTTAATAGCTAATTTTCTAATAGGGTTGAAAGGAGTTAAAATGTAAAGGGCAGGGGTGGCACTGAATCGAGAGATTGCTTTCCCTTTATTCAATACTATAAACGTCTGAAAAAGAAAACACAACATATAAAACAGAATTTAGAATAGATATTAAAAATATTTTAAGAGAAAAGTAAAACTGTTATTTATAAATATTGTCCTGTAAAATAGTGTATAACATACTAATTACAAGCATATAACATGAAGATAGATTTTTTTTCTGAGCACTATAAACTTTGCTAAATTTCATAAGCGACACGAGGATTAGGAAGAAAATTTATGGTTAATGCCATCGGAATTCTTAGCATCTTTATCAAGTTTTAATGTTTGTATTTTAAAGCTGCATTTCTAATTCACATAAATCACAAAATTGAGGCTCTGATTACTTTTCCAGTTAGATAATTTTCTCATGAGATCTTCAAGGTTTCCCAGGTGTGTTCTTTGCTCAGAATCTTATTTGGCACCTATAATTCACCTGCTATTATTTCTTCTGTGGAGATCAATAGAAAGGAGAAAATATGGTATAAAGGAGTAATTAAACCCACTTAAGATCAAAGTGACTTATAGAGATCTAGAGACTACAAAGAGGAATTTAGATCTTACTCCTGCAAATAAAAAAAAATCAAATTTAAATATCTTCCTAGTTTACAGTTTTTGCTTCTCAATATTATTAGGGAATCAAGGTTAATTACACTTGGCTTAAGAATATAATTTGTATTCAAGAAGGTGAATAGGCTTTTGTCCTTTCTTAATTTCCACGCTGGAGGGTGCCTTGCCAGTTCTCTGCCTGTCTCACAAATGCAGGTTCAAACGAGTGTTTCCAAAAGACTTCTAGGATCATTGGTCCATTACACGGTCAGGCCCATCCAGCATCTTAGTGATACTTTTAGACAAAGGGGAGAAGGCAAGCCTTCTTCACCATCATCCCTGGGACTAGCCCAGAATCAGTTAGTAAATAGGCAGTAAAGGCAACTTGACTAAGAACTCACTTTCTTATTGATATAGTAGGGGTCCAGATCCTCCAGGGGCACTGACACCATTTCTGGAGGAATGTCTCCATAGATAAATGGAAGGGATTTTCCTGCTTCCAAGTCACTGTTTGGCTTTGGGCCATTTTCATCATCCTCATCCTTGCGTTCCTGTTTGGGTCTCTTTGCTTTCTCTTCTGCAATGCGTTGTTCAATAGCAGCAAGGGATTCCCTGGTAAAGAAGCGGAAGCTGTCAGGTCCTGGCGGTACCAGCACTGACTGTGCCATCTTTTCATCCTGCTCCTTTAATCACTGTTTAGCTCCTTGCATAAGAAAGTGCTACAGAAACAGGGAGGGAAAAAAGCAATGGGCATTAGAATAAAAGGTGATTGTGGCAGTTACATGACACCGAGCACTGAAATACAACATAGAAACCCAGATAGCTATAATATTTTCAAAGGAAGCTGTATTTGGCATTCAGAGAATCTCATATATGCATTCATTTGCTCGCATGGAGATCTATCTTTCACATTCAGTAGGTGTCTATGAGGTAATCTAATCTCCCACTCCCAAAATGTTTTAAGTGATTGTGCTACTTGTGGGAAAATATGCAATTCAGAGCTCAGAAATGGAGGATACTGGTTTGTGCCTGCTGTTTCACTTGTGTGAATATTTTGGCAGCCATCTTTTTCAGCATTCTTTCTAAAAAAAAAAGAAAGAAAGAAAGAAAAAATAGCAGAGATCCAAAACAAGAGATGAAACATCACTCTAAATTGTCGAACCTGGGCTTAGGATCTTGCACGTATCTCCCCCTGTCTTTCCACGTGCCCTTTGGCTCACTGTATCACATTTAAGAGTTTATTCCAAATCAATTCACCGGGTAAAAAGCTCTGGAAATCCTAAAATGCCAGGCTATGGAAACATAGGTAGATTCTGCTTGAAAGAAAGGGAGTGGGGAGGAGCAGAAGATGCCTGGTTGTGTTTGGAACTGCTCGGAAGCTGCACAGGAAGGGACCCAGCTCCTGCCAAACCGGGCAGGAAGTCATCCACATCAGAGGTCTGTGGCTCGAACCCCCTGGCTTAGCAACCTGCTGCTAGCTAGTGTAATTGCTTCTTAAATTAACACATTTGCAGTACCTTAGGAAATACTGTAGAGGTAGCCCATTTCCTCAAATAATGCCCATTCCACAAAAATCTAGCATCACAGTCTCAGTGTCCACACTGGAATTTGGACTTGAGAAAAAAATAGTAGGTTTATCACAGTTTACCTTTTCAAACAAACTCTTATTATACGAGTCTTTACAATAACATAAATAGATTTTTACTGGTATTCAAGTAATATTTCACTAAAGTAGATAACTCAAAAAAGCACATCAGTCATTTCAAATTTACCTTTGAACCAGTGGCAGAAGTTTCTGTGCTATTTGAAATAATACAATCAACATCTCGACTCCTAAATGCCACATGTAAAAATCACTTAATCTATTTTTTCCGTCTTTTCAAAAATAAAAATCAATCTATTTCAACCCCACACTCTAGAAGCCAGAGTTGCCATTTAAATATATGAAATGCATTTCCTAAGAGTGAAATGTGTTATGCAGCTCACTTCTGCAGCACACACCGGATAAAACAGAGGGAAACCTAAAATAACAAAAGCCACTGAACAGTTTTATTTAAAAAAAAAAAAAATGTTGAAGTAGACCAGGACCTTTCAGCCACCAGCTAGCAGACTCCCCTCCCCAGTACTACAGTGCCTCCAAAACATTCCTCATTTTTCTCACCTATCCCTAGAGACCCTCACACCTAGCGACAGACATAGGCATGAAGATGGTCCTTGCACACAGGGAAGGAAACTGCCATGCCTGGATGCTCTAATAGAAGAGACATGCTAAAACATGCAGCCAGCAGCTTCAAAATGAAAGTGGTCCCTCTGCAGATTTCCCCAAGGATTCTACTACTGTAAAGGTAGAGAAGCATCACAGAGAATAAGCATAACAAGAACATTAAAACATTACCCCTGTAGAATCTTTTACACTCAGAGTTTAGGATTGATAAGCTGGCACCAAGAAGACTGCAGCTAAAATTCCATCATGCTTAAAAAAAAAAAAAATTCTTTTCTTTTTTTTTTTTTTTTTTTAAAATTCTCCTTCAAAGACCACACCTAACTTCCTGTTAAAGGATTCTGGTAACTGAAGTAAGGACAGGCATTTCCTGTACAGGGACTACAAAATGGTATTATTGTAACTACCACTAGAGGGCGGGAAACTGTGAAGAGAAACACCTTCACAGCGTACACACAGACATGTCTGCAGCAGCCCAAAGCTTTCAATTGTGGAGCTGATCTTCCCAGAGGCTTTTCTTGAAGTCAAACATTAAAACTTTGCTGATTTTAAGTGTTAATTTTATTAACTGATAATGCTTCTCCTCATGCTTTTTATTAGCTATGTAAAAAAGTCATTCAATCAATATAAAGCATTTAAATTAAAAGTGAAAAGAAAGTACAGCAGTGCACTGCCTAATGACATGTTTAGTCGATGACAGACCGACCACATATACCAGTGACAGACCACATATACAACAGTGGTCATATAAGATTATAATGCCATATTTTTTACTATATCTTGTCTATGTTTAGATGTGTTGAGATACACAAATACTATTGTCTTACAATCACCTATAGTATTCAGTACAGTACCATGCAGTATAGATTTGTAGCCTAGAGACAATAAGCTATACCATGGAGCCTTGTTGTGTAATAGGCTCTACCATCTAGGTTTTATGTACACCCTATGAGGTACACAAAACGACAAAAATCACCTAATGACGTATTTCTTGGAAATATATCTTGGTACTTAAGCAAAGCACGACTCTAAACAAGGAAGGTTAAAAATAAAAACTCATATTACACAGCAATTAAACCTTACCATATGTAAGGGGTAAAAATAAAAATTCATATTAAACAGCAATTACAGTATGTAGGTTTGTAGCCTAGAAAATACAAACATACAGTAGGATTTGATATTAGCCTCAGCCCCAGAGAATCTGAAATCCAATATAGTCTTTGCTAATTCAATGAAGAGATGGCCTATGCCACACAAGTTAACTCTCTCTAGAAAAAATATTAACTCAATGAGACACCAATCTTTTTTATCTCTGATTTAAGTCACTAAAAACAACCAGAAAAAAAAATTGATAAGCCAGTGATATCCTAAATACTAGGTTTTCAATAATATCCTAGTGAAGATTTGAGGACTTACTAAGTGCCAGTCACAGCTCAGATGTTTGCACTGTATTATTTCATCATCCACACACCCCTATTGGATAATGTTTCTGTTATGCTTATTTGCAAACTGAAGTAAGGAGGTACACTGAGATTAGGAAAAGTCCAAGATCATACAGGCAGGATTCAAACTCAAAATTGATAGAAAAAATCTGTGATCATCACTCAGTCATAAAAAGAAGCTGGACGTGGTGGTGCACGCCTGTAATCCTAGCAATTTGGGAGGCAGAGGTGGGCAGATCACCTCAGGTCAGGAGTTCGAGACTAGCCTGACCAACATGGAGAAACCCCGTCTCAACTAAAAATACAAAATTAGCTGGGCATAGTGGTGCATGCCTGTAATTCCAGCTACTCAGAAGGCTGAGGCAGGAGAATCGCTTGAACCCAGGAGGTGAAGGTTGCAGTGAGCCGAGATCATGCCATTACACTCCAGCCGGGGCAACAAGAGTGAAACTCCACCTCAAAAAAAAAAAAAAAGAAAGAAAACAGGCACTGGCCCCAACTATAATTAGAAACAGTTTTAATTGTTCAATCAATATATTTCATATTTTCTGGCTTCACCATTTTCATTGGAAAATGTATTTGTTGGGAAGAAACAGAAAACCAAATATCACATGTTCAAATTTATAAGTGGGAGCTAAACATTGGGTACACATGGACATAAATATGGGCACAAGAGACACTGTGGACTATAAAAAGGTACAGGTGGGAGGCAAGTGTTGAAAGACTACCTATTGGGTACTATGCTTGCTACCTGGGTGGTGGGTTCAATCATGCCCCAAACTTCGGCATCACGCAACAAATCATCATAACAAACTGCACGGGTACCACCCTGACTCTAAAATAAAACAGTTGGGGGAAAAAAAAGAAAATGTATTTGCTGGAAATGAGCAAGGGGAAGATGCAGCCAAAAAGAATATTTTACTCACTTTAGCAGATAACTTTTGATTGTAAGAGAAAAAGATGTCTCGAACTAGTTGAAGTATAAAAGAAAGAAAGAAAGCAGTTTATTAGTTCATGGTTTCTCCAGGGCTTATCTTAGGCATGTGATGATTCTGGAACTCAGCTGATGTTACCAGCTCATAGTTATGCTATATCCTTTGGTTCTGACTTTCGTAGCAATAGGTTTCCTAAAGATTCTTCCCTTATTGTAGTAAGATACTGTAGAAGCTCTAGCCTCCCAACCTTCCAGATCTAAATTCAGTGGGAAGAAGGACTTGGAAAAACTCTCATTGCATCTCACCGTCTCCTGGTGAGTCACATGTCCATCCTTAAGTAATTACTCTGTCCACGGTAAAATCATGCTTTGATTGGCCTCTCCTAAGTTACATGCTCTACCTTTGAAACACAGAATTCTCACTTGAAACCTATAAGTAGTCAGGTTCATAGTTGTGGTACAAAAGCATTTCTCAAAAGTGGAGTTGGAGCTGGGAAGGTCACTCTTGCTTATAATCCCAGCATTTTGGGAGATCAGGGTAGGAGGATCCCTTGAGACCAGGCATTTGAGGCTGCAGTGAAATATGATCACATCATGGCACTCCAGCCAGACAGAAAAAAAAGAAAAAGAAAGAAAGAAAAAAAAGAAAGAAAGAAAAAGAAAGAAAGAAAGAAAGAAAGAAAGAAAGAAAGAAAGAAAGAAAGAAAGAAAGAGGGAGGGAGGGAAGGAAGGAAAAGAAGGGAGGAAAGAAGGAGGGAGGGAGGGAAGGAAAAGAGAGAGAGACAAACAGTGGGTGGGAAGAGGGAAGAGGGAGGGGAATGGGGGAGAGAGAGGGAGAGAGAGAGGGAAAGAGAGGGCAAGAAACAGAAGAGAGAGAGAAATACAAGGCTGAGCACTGTGGTTCACACCTGTAATCCCAGCACTTTGGGAGGCCAAGGTGGGTGGGTTGCTTGAGGCCAGCAGATCAAGATCACCCTGACCAACATGACGAAACCCCATTTCTACCAAAAATACAAAATATTAGCCAGGCATGGTGGCAGGGGCCTGTAATCCCAGCTACTTGGGAGGCTGAGGCAGGAGACTTGCTTGAACCTGGGAGGCAAAATTTGCAGTGAGCCAAGATCTTACCACAGCACTCTAAACTGATTGAGACTCAGTCAAAAACAAAAGCAAAAATACCAAAAAAAAAAAAAAAAAAAAACTAGAAGATTACAAAGGAACAGAGTTGACTTACTATTACTGAAATAAGGGGAAAATTAATGCTGGACAGGAAGAACGAACAAATGCATGCTCTAGTCACATACTCATCATATTTGCAGCACCTCCATATATGGACAGTAACATCAGTATCGGGATATATATATATACAGTATATCTTCCGTGTGTACCAACTTCCATGTATACTGGTCAGGCAAGATTCTTAGAAGATTCCTTCCTCACAGTAAGTTATCCTACTGCAATCAAGCACACAATATTTCCTAAATCTCTATGATGAGCATCAGCTTCAATTATCAAATCAATATACAGGTCTTACTTAGCAATATACCAACTTGTCATACAAATGATTCTAATTCAAAATAAATTGAAGAATTAAAAAATTATGAAATAATTTACCAAACATATTTTTTGGGAGGAGATTAGTCATAATAAGAACACATATGTCTACTTTAAAAAGAAAATCATCCGGACCTGGTGGCTCACACCTGTAATCCCAGCACTTTGAGAGGCCAGGTTGGGGTGGGGGCAGATCACGAGGTCACAATATCAAGACCATCCCGGTCAATGTGATGAAACCCCATTTCTACTAAAAATACAAAATTAGCTGGGCATGGTGGTGCATGCCTACCGGTCCCAACCACTCGGGAGGCTGAGGCAGGAGAATTGCTTAAACCTGAGAGGCAGAGGATGCAGTGAGCTGAGATGACTGAGATTGTGCCGTTGCACTCCAGCCCAGCCTGGGAAACAGAGACTTGGCCTCAAAAAAAAAAAAATAAATAAATAAAAAGTAAAAATAAAAAAATCTACACATAGTACCTACTTTTGTCAAGCACTATTTTAAGAGCTATGAAACCATAAAATCCTTACAGTAACATAATGAAGTAGATACTGTAATCATCTCCATTTAAAACATGAGGAAGAAGTAAAAAATGGAACAGAGGATACTGGAGAGGAAGTAAAGAAAGAAGTAAAAAATGGAGAGGATGGGGGAGATTTGTTAAAGGATACAAAATTACAGCTAGACAGGAAAAATAAGTTATAGCTTCTATACCACTATAGAATGACTAGTTAACAAGATTATAGAATCTCAAATTGGTAGGAGGAGGACAGTGAATATTCCCAGTATGAAGAAATGCTAAATGTTTGAGACGATGAATACGCTAATAACCCTGATCTGGTTAGTATATGTACCCTATGAATACGTACAACTATTGTCAATTTAAAAAAAAAATAAACATGAAGAAACAGAGGCATCAACAAATTCAGTAGTTTAAAATGTAAATAAGTTCTCACAACTGGAAAGAGTACGGTCAGATGTGGAACTCATGCCTGCTGGCTGCAGATTCCACGTTTCTAACAATTCTACAATGCTTAAGACATTTTCTGGAATTATTCACTGTCAGAAATATACCAAGATATGTGCATTTTCCTTAACATTATATTAGTTACAGGGTCACCTCTTTTTCTCCCATTGATTCTAGCCAGTGAGTGTGTCTTGGAATATTTATAAGGGTGAACACAAAATGTTTTACCAAAACATGTAAGACAACACATTAACAACACCTGAATATTTTTTCATATCAAAGAGACTTTTGTGCAATGTAGAGTTGAGTGAAGAATTATAGTCTGTTTCTCATTTCCCAGGATAAGGTTTTCAGAAATCATATACATTAGTTTTTCTTCCATTTGTTCTGACCTTTGTTATCATCACATCATATTGATATTTTATGAGAACTTTATATGACATATATTACCTGAAGGTTTTAAATTTCATTCAGTTGTACTACTTTTCAGACAGAAGATTTTGTGTTATGACTTTTAAGGCCAAACACTATATTTGGAAGACCCATGAATAATGAGAAAGGCAAACAATAACACCTGAAGTAGTCAGAAAATAAAAAATGCTAAGAATTGAGCTTCTAAATTCTGATATTTCTATAATGTTTTCCTTTCAATACTCTTTTCTTTCAGTTTTCTCATTTATACAAGAAGAATATATTCTTTCTAAATCAATATTTAAAAATCATATTATTACACAGTACATCAGAAAAAAAATTACATGAAAGATGAGACAATTAAAAAAAAAGGTTATGTTGTAATAAACATTGTACCACAAGTTTTTTCTACAAAGATCCACATTTATAACAAATGCTCTAGAAATACATTTATACTAAGAAAATGGCTTATTGAATTTCAAAGATAACAACATAATTTTATATTCATTTATATTACAATTAATGGTGGTGGATAACTGTTCAAAACTTTAAAAAATTGTACCCAAGAATTAAGAAAGCTGAGAAACACTAAGGAAATAAATTTTTTTTCTGGAAGTGATCTTCTAAGTTCTGCTTTACAATTGTAGTTTTTTAATGTTCTTTATGATGTAAACATAAATTAAGTTTATGTAAATGTAAACATAAACTAAGATCTGATGAATATTATTTTAAGGCTTATTTTTTGGGTTTTCTAGCTTTCTTATTCCATAGGTTCAAGTCTATTTTCTTATCAACATTTTCATATTTACTTGCTGTTATATATATATGCACACACACATACACACATATTTATACACACAAATATATACATATATATATGACATACACATGTATATGTGTATGTATCCTTCTTTCTTTAACCTGAATCCACTAGCTCATTTCTGTAATTAACAATTTCCATAAGGGGGAGAAAATTCTAAGCAACCAGACTTACGTATTTTTCTGCTGTAGAGTATAGACAGAGAATAGTAGAACATGGAAAACTGAAGTTCATCATGTACTGGTCAGAAAAGCTGTTTTTTTTTTTTTTTTTTTTTTTTTTAATGCTAGGTTTAGCTCCAATATAAAACTAACTTATTTTTTATAGTTTATTTTTATATTAGGTGCATTGAGCAATATCCTTTTTTCTCTTTATTGAAATAAACAAATTACTTGGAAACTACTTTAAATAGAAAAAAAAAGTCTATCAAAAAGCATCAGGTGGAAAATGAGTTGCTAATAAAACCTAATTTTATGTAACAAAAGTCTAAAAGACCATAAAAGAGAAATAGCACCACTGTCATTTGAACAATGGCTATTTACTTACATTTCTTGTCATTGTTAATCACTGAATATGGATTTTTCTCTGAATTCCACACAAAGCATCCATTACACAACAATTTTGTTACCAAATACTTGCTTTTTACACACATTTTAGTATAAGCTACCACCAGACACAAATTAATCAAATGCATCAGGGGTTGAACAATCTCAGTGAGTGACACATATTTTGCAAACTTCTGTCAAACAAAAAGATGGAATAGATTGTGCACAAAGCAAATGAGGGAGAGTTAAGTCATAATATATTTTAAATATTAATAATTCAGACATGGTACTGTATATTCTGTAAAAAAGAAATTAACAGTAACACACTATTACATTTTATCTCTTAAGAGATTAATGTACTGAGAAAATAATCAGAGGACTGGAGAGCTGTGGACAGCAGATGCCAAAAACACCCTGGCTTTGCAGAACGCAAGGGCACAACAGTCTTCCCTGATTACTCCCTTTGCCAGAGAGCCACAAAGATCTTGCAGTGTGCTCACCTGCCTGCTGTACTTGCAACTCCAAGCTGCAAAGTTTATGGACCCAAAGGGATGTCCCCAGTAGGCAAGGGGAGCAGAGAAGAGAAACAATGTTAGAGTAGATAGTTAGACAGACATGAGCAAGGCAGGAGAAACCCCTCCCTCCGGAATGTCAGGCAACCATCAGGTGATGGTCAGGTGGTTAATAAACTTGTCTTTCTAAAACAATAACTAGTCAAAGCCAGCACCAGGGAAAGACAGTCCCCCAATGGATAAAAAATACCCGAAGCTGGTGATCAGCAGCTTCCTTATAAGGTCTCAGGAATTGGGTGAGTGGTCTCAGGCATGCACACTAAGAGGCAAAATGGCAGAGTTTAACTGGTATATGATCTTCCTCAGGAACATTCTCCTGGTAAAGGAAAAATTCCTCAGGTGAACAGTGTTTACACAACTTCAGTAAACACACTGCACATGTCACCCCTCCCAAGTGCTGGCAGACCACTGCGCGTGTGTACACCTTGCTCCAAATGAAAACTAAGAGAAGAGAAACACAAACCCCGGAACCAGGCCATCATATAAAACCTCAAGTCAAGGGCCAAACAAGGCACTTGGATCTCTCAAGTTGCCAAGTTGGCCTTCTTCCAATTATACTTTACTTTCTTTTGCTCCTGCTCTAAAACTTTTAAATAAACTCTTACTCCTACTCTAAAACTTGCCCTGGTCTCTCCCTCTGCCTTCAACCTACTTCTTCCCCTCAGCCAAATTCCTTCCTCCGAGGAGGCAAAGATCGCGTTTGCTGCAGACCTTTGTGAATTCACCACCGGTAGCATGTTAAATGTAAAACTCAAGGATAGTGAAATGGGAAACAACCTCCATTCAGATCCCAGACATGGGAACAAGTCTCCAAAAGTAGTTGTTAGATGAAAAAATTGGACACACCTCATTTCCCAAAAAAAGCATAATAAACAGAAATTTCGGGGATAATTGGAAAAAATCCCAGAGGAATGCTCAGTGAAAACAGAGCTCTTCAATCCAAAAATCTCAGGGCTGAAATACGCCCTGTATTCATCCAGGCAACAATGCCTCTTGCTTTTTAGCAAGGATGCAGTTGGTCAATGCCACCAAATGGCTTTACAGAACTACCTTTAGAACTGTCCTTGTGGGCCAAAGTCTAGACCTGTGAGGTCGCAAGCAACCTTGTAAGGCCTGTGATGACACCAGGTCTCAAAGGTTCTGAGGTTTGGCCCTTCCTTCCAACATGCAATATCAAAGAACATATGATCTCCTGGTGTGCTACATTTGATATTTTGAATATGGAAGTAAATTTTAAATACTCTTTAGGCATTAACTTATTACAAAATTCCCTACCAAGATTTCACATTAGCTTAAAATTCAATTCAGTCTACATTTCTCCACCTCAGCATATTACCCAACACTTTCTCCAGCGATCAGTGTTACCTGCATGCACACAGTGAGCGCCATGGTCAGCATCCTTGTTTACCAGGTGAACCAACTGCATGTTAACATTGTTCTGCTGCCCAGTAAAAGCTCCTAACTCAAACTCTCCAGAAAAGGAGTGAAACTCTGCAAAGTGCACTTTAAAAAGAGGTACTTTATGCTCATAAAAAGAAAGTAGCGAGTCCTCTAAGAATAATAAAAGGGAGTATTTTATATTTAGGCACAAGATTTGGAGTGCAGAGTTCGGATAACGCTCTGCTGGTTCAGGTTGTTAAAACTCTTCTTGCTCCTCCTGTGGGCTCCTTCATCGGGTATCACGAAGTCTTCATCTGTGGCATGGAGAATGTCTAGATTCCTGTGCAATACAGGGTCCTTGTGCCTCCTTGTTCTGCTGGCAAGTAAATTCATTGTTCCTTAGCTTTCTGTAGTATAAATCTCTTTCTCCAAGGCTTCAATGTAAGTTTCAACACACTGACCTGCTAGCATCAATTTGACCCTGCTGCACTCCTACTGACCACATTAAGATTCTTTTGTACCATCCTGGGGCCAGCCTTAGAAGCCGCAGTTATTTTTTGTGGAAATGGTCCTTTGCGAGCTGGATTGCTGGAGCTGAGAGGTTTCTTTGGTTTATTCAGAGCTGGAGCAACAATAGAGAGAGCCACTTCAACTTCTTGACCTTGTCCAGCAGCCAAAGGGTTACAGGCTTTTTCATCGTAGTTTGTACTTCTGGAACTACTGAATGAATTCAGTTGTCCTGAAACTTTCCTTTTACTAATTGAAATTAGTTTGTCAGCACCCATTCTCTTAAAAATACTGCTTGTAGTATTTCAAAGTTCTAAATGTATTCATGGAATTTCACATTCTTCAAGGCAATGGAGCCAGGGGAAAGAGTGTCCATAAACTGACAATAAGCAGCCCCTGAGCACAATTTTTTTTTTATCTTTGTCAAATTCAACTTCAGGAGACTCATTGATCCAAGCCAGCATGTCATGTAGAATTAGATTGTCACTGGCGAACTGATGTCAAGTATATATTCACTGTCATCTTTGGCTCCTGATGGAACAGTCTACTGCCCACGCCCAGGCCTAGTTCCATCTTCATCTTGTTCAAATTGCTTGACAAATTTTAAAGTATAGATATTCCATTAAATGATTTTTATCTAAGACACATTTTGCTTTTCTTTAACAGGAATGCATACCAGTCTTACTATGATGACCTCTGGCAAATATAATTCACTGTATAGACAATCACTTTACATCTAACTTTACTGGGAAAAATAAGTTAACTATATAAAAGAAATATACCTATATTTTAATGTAAGCATTTTCATTTTCTTATAGGTAGACTGGTAATACATTTCTACAATCTTTCAAAATCTTCCAACGTATTAAGTGCATGTTAGTAGACTTCCCTGAACTCATTCAACCCTCTCTGAATGGCTCATCAGCAGGAAGGACACCTTTAATCTGATTACACAGTCGTTTGGTTTTGATGAATGTATTATGTTGGAATCACAGAATTCCCATTCTGGATTTTAATAATCAAGTAAGAAACAAAGTTTCCTAGGATATGGTTCTTTTTATGAGGGTGAGATACTTCCACTTTTATGTATACCTGAATATTTCCAGCTCAGTTTCCCTCATATCTTCTTTTCATCAAAAACTTCTACCTAAAATTTTTACCTCAATTCCCGTTCTCTTTTATGGGGCAGAAAAAAGAAGCCTCTAAACTCCTCAGCAGGACAGTAGATATGACTGTCTGGTCATCTTCCTCATGCCAAAATGAGTAGGTAAAGCCAGAAGCAGAAGGTCTTTGAAATTAAAAAAAAAAATGCTCAAAAAATAGCTGCATTCCAAAGTGTATGTATGCATGCCTATGTGTGTCAGAGAGAGAGAGAGAGAGAGAGAGAGAGAGAGAGAGAGAGAGAAAGAGAAGTAGAGAGGAGTGAAGGGGTGAAGGAGAGCACAAGAGACCATGGGTTCATTCATTTCTTCATGTAATGTCAACACTACCTAAATTGTGGCACAGTACTGGGTTCTCGATTTGTTATCTCATTGATTCTTGCAGTATTTGTGAAGGAAATAGTATTGTCACTTTCCAAATGTGGGAGTGATCAGGGTATATGGATGTTGGATAACTTGCCATTACCACACTGAGCCGGAGTCTAAATTCACATGCGTTTGATTTCAAATACTAAATATAATTCATGTTCCATTTTTCTCCCAGGGTGAGAAATGCACCATTGAGATTTAAGTTGAGAAGGGAAATATAATATGTCTAATTTTCTAAAAGTCACTGATCCTCTTCTACACCAAAGAGGTTTGTAGAACCCCACAGGCCCACTGCTATTAGAGAAATTTGTGACCCAGTACAAATAACATAGTTTCCCCTTATAATCTTGCTATTGCTGTTGTGGGGTTAGCTTGACCTCTGCTGGAAAGCAGAAGTTGTTTTCTCAATAGCTTTGCCATGCACCATAATGAATGTACTCTTATCCCAGGCATGGAGGAGGAGCTTATACATTTACAAGGAGCTTTCTTTTGCAATACTGTATACCTTTCTCCTCATAGTCATTTCTTGATGAGTTACCCATTCTTGTGACTCCAGCTTACATTTATATGATGCCCTCAACACAGATCCCTAGTCCTATAGGATCCCATCGCATGTTCCCAACAACCTATAGCTAAGGTCTCCTTGTCTGTGGATTCTTGGAGCCTCAAGTGAACATTGCCAAAATTGAATTTATCTTCTTTAGAAATTGCTACAATTTCTTAAATATTTCCATTTCCTTCCATTTCTTCTATTCTTCTAAATTACAAGTGCTTTTGTTGACTTAGTTGTTTCCCTCACCTTCTTTTAATTTATGATCTCTGTCACCAAATCTTAATATTTCTACTTCTAGGAAACACCTCTATGATTTACTTCTGCCACTGCATCTTCAAATATATTGATGGTAACATCAATATATTTCAGGAAAAGATACATAACAGAATACATCATTTACGTATTCAAAAAATAATGTCAAGTTCCTCAGATTAAAAAAAAAAAAAACCTTACAGCCATCCTTGATTCCTTTCTCTCTCATACACTGTGTCAAATCCTCTAGTGACTTCTTTTTGTTCTATATTCAAAATATATCCAACCATTTCTCACCTCCTCTACCATTAGCACAGTGGTTAAGTTGCCACCATCATTCACTTAGTGCAATTACTAGGGCCAGTAATTTATGAAGCACACTGCAAAAATGATAATGTTGAGGGAGGCCCCAGCTGGGAGTAGTACCTTGCACCTGTAAGCCT
This sequence comes from Saimiri boliviensis, assembly GCF_048565385.1. Lineage (NCBI taxonomy): Eukaryota > Metazoa > Chordata > Mammalia > Primates > Cebidae > Saimiri > Saimiri boliviensis. The sequence goes on from NC_133453.1 coordinate 74,420,374, forward strand.
AGCTGCTTCAGAGACTGAAGCTGGAAGATCCCTTGAGGCTAGGCATTGGAAACCAGCCTGAGCAACATAGCAAGACCTCTCCCTAAAAAAGTAAAGAAGAGGGAGACACTTGTTTAAATAGCAGGGAAAAGGGGCTATAAAAAATTATACAATATAACTTTTTTCTTATTTATACAGGGGTCTCCTTTATTTTTTAAAAACTTGGCTCTAGTTAAAATAATAAACTGTCTTAAAATTTTATCATTTAAGTCCTATTAAAAGTTAAAAAATATTATACTTTTGTGCTCTGATCTTAGCTTCCTTTTCCACATTTCATACCTTTTTGATGATGTTCAACCAAAGATTATGTTCTGTTCCCAATCTCTCTACCTTCTCCCCTTTTTACCTTTGCTCAGTTTCTTCCGCTTGAAAGGAAATGTCTTCCCTGTCTCAATCAATCAATTCAATATTAATTTATCAAAATTAACTCAAATACCATTTCCTTTAAAAAGACTATCTTCACCTCCTGAGCTGGAAGAGACCTCTCCCTTCTGAACTCTTGGGACACCTCCTAAATAATGCGGTATATGGGAAAGAGCATGGGCTTTGAATCAAATTATTGGGATTGAAATCCAGTTCTGACATTTAGTAACTCAGTGACCTTGAGTGAGGCTCAAACTCTAAGAGCCTCAGTTTTCTCATCACTAAGATTTCTCTTCCTGGCATTTAAAGAATGGTTCAGTCTTCCTTCCTTCCTTTCTTCTTCCTTCCTTCCTTCCTTTCTTCTTCCTTCCTTCCTTCCTTTCCTTTTCCTTCCTTCCTTCCTTTTTTTTTTTTTCACAAGGTTCTGCTCTGTTGCCCATGCTGGAGTGCAGTGGTGTGATCAGGGCTTACTGCAACCTTGACCTCCCAGGATCAAGAGATCCTCCCATCTCAGCCTCCCTAGTAGCTGGGACCATAGGTGCACACCACCATACTTGGCTATTTTTTTTTTTTTTAACATTTTGTAGAGTTGGGGATCTTTCTATGTTGCCAGGGCTGGTCTCCTGGCTTAAGTGATCCTCCTGCCTTGGCCTCCCAAAGTGCTGGGATTATGGCCATGAGCCACCTTGCCCTGTCCAGCTTTCCTTTCTAGTCTTCCCTCTTACCAACCCCTATGATCTGGTTCGGCTTTGTGTCCCCACCCAAATTTCATCTTAAATCATAATCACCATAATCCCCGTGTGTCAAGGGAGAGACCAGGTGAGGTAATTGAATCATGGGGGTGGTTCCTCCCATGTTGTTCTTGTGATAATGAGTGAGTTCTTAAGAAATCGGATGCTTTTATAGGGGGCTATCCCCACTTCGCTCAGCACTTCTCCTTCCTGTTGCCTTGAGAAGGTGTCTTGCCTCCTCTTTGCCTTCTACCCTGATTGTAAGCTTCCTGAGGCCTCGTCAGTCATGCTAAACTGTGAGTCAATTAAACCTCTTTTCTTTATAAATTACCCAGTCTCAGGCAGTTCTTCATAGCAGCATGAAAATGAACTAATATGCCCTACTTCTGTCTTATGGTACAGACAAAATAATGTGCTCACGGTCTTCTAAAGTTGCACACTAATCTATGTGTTTCCACTTCAATGCGATTTTCACCACCTGAAATTCATGACACCAATTCAACCCAGGAGACAATGACAGCTTAATTCTCAAATACATTTTTCACGCACACTTTCACATCCTTCCAACTGGGTACACCCTTTCACTTTTTCAAGCTTACGATTATTTGTTTTCCCCACACTTTTTTTTCTATATAAGTAATTGCCTGAAGTAAGGTTGTGATGTACTCCTCTTTGCAACTCTTGCAGTACATAAAGCAATGCCTTAAGCAAAGTAGATACTCAGTAAAAGAGTTGAATAACAGAAGATTTCAGACAGAAGCAGCACTGACCAAACTCTCATATTGAAGGGAGCCTGGGGGTATAATAGCCTCTATCAATTCTAGAGGGCAGATCTAAGGTTAATATGAATGTTATAGAAAGGAAAATGTTGATAAAATATGTTGAAGTAAATTAAAACAGACAAGGCTTGAAGAATTCCTGAGCAGACAAATTCAAGTGGCTCTCAGAAGTGACCTAAACCTTGCTTGATTTGCAAACATATGCAAAACTGCAACTATTGTTTATAAATGCCTAAAGAGAAATAAAACTTAAGGCTAACCCATCAGAAGCTGCCAACTAACATAGTTATATAAGTAGAAACTTTTCAGCAAGATAGACCAAATAAGGCAACTACGTAATTGTAACCAATTAAACAATGCCTTTGCTTTATTTTCACATTGTCCCTATAAAAGCTTTCTCTTTGAGTTCTCTCAAGAGGCCTCAGAACCACTTTTGGTTTGGAGCTGATTCAGAAATTACCATTTGCTCAAATAAACTCTTTAACATTTTATTGTTTCTCAATTTACTTTATAACAAATAAAAGTAACAATGTTGAATTTCCAGGATTTGGATAAAAATGAATATTTTTAAATACAAAATATGCTCAATTACTAGCAGATACTGCAGTAAGAACGCCTGTCTGAGTAAATGATTAGAATGTATAATTCCTCAAATATTTTCAACCTCCAGATTCTATGATTGCCTTTAAAAAATAAAGGGCATTAAATTAACTTTTACTAAGTAAGAATAAATGAAGACAAAATTGAACTAATTTTTAAAATCATTAACATAAACCCTGGATTAGCAATAACATCCAGAGGGTGGTCACAGAGTATATCACCTTCCTGATCAGTGACTGAGACTGATCCCTCTTGGCTGTGGGCTTACTGGCCTTAAGGAGGACCTTCCAGTCTCTATTGCTGATTGCATCATGTGGGGTCTCCATAAGTATGTAGTACTAAATTAATAATGGGATCTAACTTGCATTTGTATAACCAAATCAAAGTTGTCAAAAGAGAAGATGAAGTAGGGAAAGCTCTTACTGATGAAATCTAGCTTACTTTTAAAACACAATCACAGTTTCTTGGACTACAATGAAGAAAACATTCAAGAACAATGGCATACAAGTTTTTTTGTCTCTTTTTAGCACCAAAAATGAATCTATTTGTCTTTGTAGCGTTCATATTATGCGTGTATTTTCAACAAAACGTGTCAAAATATGTGTCCAAACATGTTTTTTTAATTTAAATTAGTGAACGTGGGGGTCTAGTACAAGAGTACTATGGCTCAATAACTTTGGAATTCCTTCCTCTGGAGTTGCTACTTTTGTTTTTTTAGGGAGCTAATCACAATTTCTTTTTGTTGCTAAGTGTTTTTGGCACCCTGTTTCTAGTTACATTTTTTTTGAGACGGAGTCGCACTCTGTTGCCTAGGCTGGAATGCAGTGGCACCCCGACTGGAGTGCAGTGGCATGATCTTGGCTCACTGCAACCTCCACCTCCCAGGTTCAAGTGATTCTCCAGCCTCAGCCTCCTGAGTAGCTGGGATTACAGGCATGTGCCACCATACTCAGCTGAATTTTTTGTATTTTTAGTACAGACAGGGTTTCACCATGTTGGTCAGGCTGATCTCGAACTCCTGACCTCATGATCCACCTGCCTCAGCCTCCCAAAGTGCTGGGATTACAGGCATAAGCCACTGTGCCGGGCGGCTACACCTTATTATGAAACATCATTCATTTTGAAGAACTCTTACTACTATTTAGTATGACCAATCCTTCTGAGAAACGAAAAAAGGCAATAACTTTAGAGCCAGACAAAACTGGTTTACATCTTACACTGCTACTTTCTAGCTGTGGTTCTTTGGTCAAAATACCTAGATTATTGAGAGGATTAAAGATTATAACTTAAGTAAAATATTCATTCATTCATACATAACAGATGCTACTCATGCTCCTTTCACTGTCTTTCAAGCTCCTACATATAGCACTGTATTAAGCACAATAAATGAAACCAAATCATAAAGCAGTAAGCCTAAACTTTCAGCATTTACAATCCAGCTAATCATTTAACAAAAATTTTGAAGTGCCTACTAAGGGCCAGTCTTCTTCCAGATGCTTGGGATACAGTAATGAATCAAACAGACAAAGCCTTACCCTTGTGGAGGTTATATTCTACGTAACCCAGTGGAGGGATACAGATAATATCCAAGTAAGGCAAATATAGACTCTTACATGTGGTGCTAATTGCCTTGGGGAGGAAGTGCATGAAAAAGAAAGGAAAAAAAAGTCAGTGTTGTGGAGGAAAAGGATGCATTGTGATTTTAAATAGGGTGGTCACGGAAAGCCTTGCTGAAGAAATGAGGTTTAAGCAAAATCTCCGAAGGAAAATGAATCTAGCCAAGTCATGAGCCTCACTAGATGAAGGGGTTCCACGGGGAATCATCAGAAGAGTTGTGGAATGGTGTTCACGTCTGAAAAGGCTTGTTGGAAGGTAAGTAACACTGAACGAATGAAATAAAACAAGGCAGTAGCACATCAACAGGAATAAGAAAGTAGAGCAGGTAGCAGAGACACTGGGGACAACAGCAGATGCTGCCAACCGCAGTTAGGCCTGCCATCTGGTTTCACAGCAGTTTCACCAGTGACACCTGTGACATAAATGTCAAGATCAGAGCCCAAGCCAGACCCGGAGAAGCAACAATCGTTCCAGAAATAAAGGGGAGCTCTCTGCCATTCTATGTCCTTGGCTTGAACACAGAAGGAGGATGATGAAAGCAGAATAGCCATGCCTGGGCTGCCCGGAAAAATCCAAACCTGGATGGCTGCCTGCAGGGTGGACCCAAGAACAGCTTTACGGATATGAAAAGTACAGCAGCCAAATTTAGCAACTAGAAACAGCTGAACGTCAGAGAAGTAGACAAGGCAAAATATTGCCTATCCGTAATGCCTAGAAATGTTTGTTGAAATCTTAAAAGATTAGAAAGGAGATTCTCTTTTTAACCAGGATAATTTTTAGACTAGACAATAGTGGCAATTACATGATATAGCTACACATCAGGTATTGCTACAAAATGTTTTTTGTTTGTTTTCATGTGTGAAGTGTTTTGGCAATGTATTTTTCCATTCAGTATATTGGTAACTATCTTCACTAGCATATTCCATCACTTCTAATCATTTCTAATACATTACAGAGAACAAATAATTAATTACTCTGTTCCTAGGTCATTCAATCTCTTGACCACTGGAGTTTTGCCTTTCTTCTTTTTCTTCTTCTTCTTTTTCTTTTTTCTTTTTTTTTTTTTTTAATTCTCCCTTACTTAGATTAAGGATAATTCCTCTCTTGGTTAAATCCGTAAGTATACTATTGGAATGAATTTAGATTATTGGGAGTAACTAATTTTTTTGTGTATTATAAAGCAATAAAATATTTCTAATTCATTTTCTTCTTTTTCTTAATAATATTAAATATCAGGTTTTGCCTATAGGAATGAATTGAGAAAGAGTATACAAAAAGAAATTTTATTTTGGATTCTCTATTTTAAAGTTTTTTGTATAGCTTCATGCATGTGAATTTTAAAAGTATGGTTGGAACTCATAAGATGGTTGGATTTTGAACAGCGTCCCTATCCATGTGCACAGATACAGCAGCCCACATATGTCAGATTCACGTGATTTCTACCCCACCATATTGCTGCACCAGTTTCATCTGCAAATGAAAACAGGAAAAAAGGCAGGCTGGAGAAGGAAAAAGGGCAAAACGGGAAAACACCGCCTCCCCCAATAAGGTGACCATTTGCTTCTATGTATTCATTACCAGGCTCATACTCATGAGTGACATTTTCCATTTATTTGTCTCACTCCCAACAAAATATATGGAAATAATTAAAAGCAAAGAAAAAGCAAAAGCAAAGCCTTGTCATTTGGAAATTACCAAAGGGCAAGAAATGACTCACATATTTTTTTAAAAGTTCAAATCATAATCACAAATTATAAACACATTTATATGTGAACAGTATAGCACATTTTCTTTTGGGTTCTCATAAAAAAAAACAGACAGAGAGAAAGAGAGAGAGGGAAGGAGAGAGGGAATAGTTTGAGTTCTATAAAGAAAATATGTTTCAATATAAAAGAATTTATAAATTGTAAGATATGACTAAGATTTAGAATTAAATACCTACTTTAAAAAAGAAGATCTTAAGTCAGTTTTTTCTTTGTGTTGGCACTATAACCAATGCAAATTAAAATAATGGGTTTGGTGTTTGGAAGGGGGGCCTCCCAAGAGATCATTTAGTCAGGCTTCTTCTATTCATTAAGGATTAAACTAAAATCAGAGACAGATGGTTTTGTCTCATATCTCAGAGCAGAGATTTCACAACTTTCTTTGGGTGCTTATTCAACTCTTTTATCACCATCTAATGTGTTCTTTAGTTATAATCTCTGTCAATATTAACACGAGACTATTTTCACTAGCATTTTGTTGGATGAAAATGGAAACATTATCCACATTGCTATAGGAGATTTATCAGGAGAAAATTGCCAAAATGTTCATTTAACATTCTGTTTATTGGCATTTTGAAAGGATCTATTTCTATTGGTTTAACCAGATCCAGTGACTTCATTACAGTTGTGTAGAGTTATCACATTGGCTGAACATGAGCGTAATTCCTATAATTCTCAACCTTCAGTCTATTTTTTTTGCCCACCCTCTTTCTCATGTCATCTAAAGATAATTACATGCTAATTTGATTAATAAGTTCCTGAGGCAACATAATAGTTAAAGGTGTGAACACAGAGATTACTAACATGTTGTGTTTTAGTTATCACTCAGTATAGCACATTTTGTATATTTTATGTTTGATTTTCTTCTTTTACCCATGGATTGATTATTTGGAAATGTGTTGCTTGATTTTGATGAAAGGGACCTTTTTTGGATATCTAATTGTAACTGATTTCTAATTTAATTCCACTGTAGTCAAATACTCCTTGAATTGAATTGTGACTTATCTTATGGCCTAGGAACACCACCTGTGGAATGTTCCATGTGTATTTGAAAAGAATGTATATTCTGAAGTTGTTGGATGTAATAGTCTATAAATGTCAGTTGGGTCTGCATGTTTGATAATTGATAATGTTATTCAAGTTCTCTATATCAGTAATTTTTGTCTTCTTGTTCTAGCAACTTCTGAGAGAAAACTGATAAAATCTCCAACAATAATTGTGAAATTCTCTGCTTCTTACTTTATTTCTGCCATTTCTTTTTTCTTGGATTCTGAAATTCTACTTGGTTATACCCTTTTAAGATTGTTATGTCTTGTTACAAATTGAATTTTTTTCCCAATAAGATGACCATTTTTATCTGTGTTAGTATCCTTTGTCTTCAAATCTACCTTTGATATTAACATAGCCATATCAGCTTTCTTTTGCTTACTGTTTGCATGTTATGTCTTTTACCGTTTTTTTTTTTTTGTTAACTTTCAACCTGTCTGTGTTATATTCAAAATATGTTTTGAAAGCAGCATACCACTGAACTTTGTTCCTTATCCAGTCTGACAATCTTAAGACTAATGAAAATATACACCTACGAAAAGACCTATGCAAGAATGTTCATAGCAACTTTTTCTTTTTTTTTTTTTTTTTTTTTTTTTTTTTTTGTAGAGACGGGGTTTCACCATGGCCAGGATGGTCTCGATCTCTTGAGCTCGTGATCCGCCCGCCTCGGCCTTGCAAAGTGCTGGGATTACAAGCGTGAGCCACCGCGCCGGGCCGGAACCTCTTTTTATAATAGCTAAAACTGAGACACAACACTCATCAATAGGTCAAAGAAAATTATTATAATGTACTTATATAGGAAAGTGCTATTGAACAACAAAAAGTTATGATACACTTACATATGCAACAAATGGTTAAATCTTAAAAAAAAAAAAAAAAAAAAAAAAAAAAAAAAAAAAAAAAAAAAGTGTTGAGTGACAAAGCCAGGGAAAAAAAGTTACATTCATTATGATTCCACTTATGTGAAGTTTTTGAGCTGGTAAAACTAAGCCGTGGTGATAGAAATTGGAACAGTGGTTGGTCTGGGGGAAGGAGGAATTGACAGGAAAGGTGTACTCAGGTAATAGAAATATTCTACATAATAATTGGAGTAGTTGCCAAACAGGCAAATGTATTTGTCAAAACTCAAACTAATATACACTTAAAAATGCCTGTGTTTTATTTTATTGAAGTTGTATCTCAATTAAAGAAAATGGCATGAGCTCAGTCTCTACTACCTCTTTCTATTTTCCATTGTCTATATTGGCTACCCCAAGCCAGGCTGGGTAAGCTGAAACACGCCAACCGTCTTTTCATTGTCTTGCTGACCCTCTCTCAGTCGACAGAATTCCTATCAGGTATCTCCTGTGTACTGTCTCCATGTGGCCAGCAAGAAGATTGTAAGCTTCTCTGATATGAATTATACTTTCATTGGAAGCGCAAGTCCAATTATGCCTCTAAGATAATTCTCTCCAAAATAATCAGGAGGCGGCTCCTTCTGGGTCTTTGCTCATAATACCATTCATATTCTCTGCTTCCAAGGAATTCAAAACCTAATTAGGTAGTCAAAATAAAACCCAGAGAAATTTAAACAATAACACTGAGTCCAGTAACAACTTAAGACAACAATGTACAAAAGCAATGCAAGACAGCAAGGTAGTATACGATTTATCTGTGGTAGCAATGACAAGCTTGAACAGATTTTTTAAAAATTTTACAAAATGTTTTTATACACAGTATTTTACTTATCATGTGAAATCTTAAAAAGTAAATCAGGGAGGTACAAACATCCTCATCTTTTAGGTAAAGAAACCGAGTTTTTAATCAGGCTGTGTCACTGTCCAAGCAAATAAGTGACAGATGCAAGACTGCAACTCGTATTTTGACTC